>NW_018020797.1:119650-146601 GCF_002006095.1 Pseudomyrmex gracilis | reverse complement strand
CCTAATATCGCCCGATCGCAAGAAGCTGAGTCGCGCCGCGCTTGTTTGTTTCTCCGCCTCTCATTGCTATGACATTGCATGAAAGAAGCCATTTTTCTTTACAGCTGATAATCGTGCACGCCTATAGAGTCCGATCATTGCCCCCCGCACGCTTATTGGCTCACATTTATTAATTCATATCTTAATAACTATTGCACATTTTGCAAAATGGTAAATAACTTTTCTGTTCGGATTGACCCGATCTACCTACACACTTCGGCTGATTCGTTCGTTATGAGACACCCTGTATATATATATATATATATATAGTATAATTATGTACATATGCCAATTAAAAAGATCTTTACCAAAATATGGCATAGACCGCAGTTCGCTGTACGCTCTCAATATAAGCAGCAGAAGATACGCGATGTAGAGGCCACCCACCGTGAAGAAGAACACCTTGAAGCCCTGGAAAAAACAAAGACGAAAGAAGAATATAGATGTATATCTCTCGTTATAAGAGTGATCGCGCCCGTCCGACGTGACGACGTCACAACTTTTTTGCCGCTCTTCTTTAGCCGACCAGTTTCAATCTCTGAACCACTTTCAATACGACGCCAAATAAAGATTGTAGATCGGTATAATCTTGGGGGTAAAACATAAGAGGCACTTGACGTCGGAAAATTGTCGCATTATTTACAGCAGTCATCTCATCGCGATCGGATTTGTGCGCGATAACGACCGGAATATAAAAATTACATCGGTGTAAAGATTGATTTGTATTGACTTTATCGACATATATCCGTGAACATGAGACAAATCTTTGGTTTTCGATTAGCAGTGGGCGTTATTATGTTGGAAGTTTCGTTGAAGATCAGCGGATTGTACACAATCGTTGAATGTCCAGCGGAGTTGCAAAGAGACATCGCGAAATACACCGAGTTGAAATCGGTGCAAATAAGCTGCACGATGCAGCTACTGTGTTCTTCGGGTGGACTGACGAATTACGAGATTCTCAGTGAGGGTTACCAGGTGCACGAATATGATCCCGACGCCGAACCGATGTGCGAGGCAAAGCTCAAGATCAATATCGTGAGAAATGTGACTGAGACGGAGAACGAGAATCCGTGCCTCGGACTCGCGCATCACGAATACCCGGTATTGCTGCCTCATTCGACCAATTGCAGCTTGGTAAGTTCTTTTCTCGCAAAAAAATCACAAAAAAAAAAACAAAAGAACGAAGAGAACGTTTCTCTCTCAAAATTACTCCAAACGTTTCAGTTCTACAAATGCGATTGGGGCGTGCCAATGCTCTTCGAGTGTCCAGAAGAATTGCACTTTAATTCCATTCTCCAAGTATGCGACTGGCCCTGGCGGGCTGGTTGCGATTCGTCCTGGCTCGATTGTCCGCGACCGTTTCCACGATGTCCGACCAACCACCCGGGCTCGCTACTGCTGCCGCATCCTTTTCTGTGCGATCATTTCTATCAGTGCGACTGGGGAACACCTCAGTTACAAGCGTGTCCTGCCGGACTTTACTTCGATCCACGTCTCAAAGTGTGCGATTGGTCTTACAATTCCAACTGCCGAAATTGCTGAGATATGATTACGGAGAAAAGAACCATACGATACGTTAAAAAAACATTGATGCCGCTTTTTATTTAAAAAGTGTATATATATTTAATATTTTAACCCTTCGTCCATAGACATGGGTCTATCCAGAATTATTCAGAAATCGCGCATCGGTGTTTCTAGAAAAAATTATTTTTTTTTTAATGCATGCTTAAATCTTCGAAACTACTAGAGATTTTTTCAATTTGTTTTTTTTTTATCAGCGCAGAATTGTTCAAACTGTCGATTCAAAAAAAAAAAAAAATTAAAAAAATATTGATTTTTCGCGGAGATATTCAATCTTAAAGTCGCGTGGGCCTTACAGACTCAGTCTTATAGTACTCGTAGCTTTTTTTTTAATCTACAGGCGAAGGGTTAGTACATTACTTATAATATTAAATACTATACTCTCTTTTTATTTCCGCGCGACTATATTGTTGATTAGTATGTCAGTATATATACAATATATAGTTAAACTTACATAATAATTCGACGTATCGAGAACGTAATTGTACGTGGGATCCTCCAACTCGGTGCAACGAAGCCACGTGGCGAGAGTCAGTGCCGCGCCCCACAGCATACCCACCACCAAGAGCTTGGGCAGGTAAAACGTGAGAAGCCGTCTCTCGTTCTATTAACGGAATAAAATAAGCAAATTGTCGAGACAGCAACTATTTGAAGTAAAAATTATTTTGTTTTTGTTCATCGATTGAAATACAATACCTGTCTGAGGCCGTGATAGACGCAAAGCCAGAACATGAGAATGGCGCACAAAAAAGTAGTTTGCAAGATCGCGTCCAGCATGCCGGGTACCCAAGAATTCACCAGGAAAGTCATAGGAAACAGCGGATCTGTCGTTTTGCAAAATTCGATAAAATAACGATTGATAAAATTACAAATGTCGAGAAAAACGTCAACGTCGTTTCGTTACACTTACTATTGTACAGAATCAATAATGGAAGAAGTATTGAGATCCACTTTTGCTCTATCGACCAGTCGTGCAGCGGATACTTTCTAAGCGAATGGCCGAACCAGCACTGAAAGCGGTACATAGATATTTTCCTTTCAGTTTCTAGAATAGAATTTACTTTTCCGCGGAGAAAAAAAGAGATCGGATCAAAGAGATAATCGACGTGAAAATATATTCCGAAAGTACTCATTTTAATTCGTTCGATGTTTTTTTTTTTTTTTTTCCAGAGTTTATTCGCTAATTACGAATTACCATTACTCCGAACGTGGTGAGCAAAAATATCAGCCGGAACCAGATCTCGATCTGCGTGAACGCCGGATTGTAGTTCTTAAACTGTAAACAGGAAAAACAGGGGTAACGTGAAGAAAAACAACGAGGCACACGAGAGACTGCTGCAGTGCTCTGACTGGCGTGGTCATTTTGTTCAGTGCTTACTGACGTAGAATGTGAGTTCTCGTATTGTATATCGCTGATGGAAGCTCTCGAGTCCATGGAAGCGGACAGTGATTATGTAGTAGCTATAATCGAGAAATCCCAGATGGGCGACGACCAGTTCCTCGCATGATTGGCTTTCGCATTTTAAGTGTCTGGTTCTGAAAGACAATTCCATTCATCATCAAGACTCGCGTATTGTTACTCGAAATCGCGACACATTCACTTTTTAAATATTCTTCATTGTTATTATAGTTAATTATTCTTTGTTATTGTTAATTTTCAAATTTAAAAAATGTTGGAATTATTAGTTCTATTTTTTTTATGCACTTTACACTCTTAACTAACAGCTCTTACCGATTATGTCCGGCTTCTGGAGATAATACAGATACCAGTTTTCGATCAGCAGTGACACCATCTATGGAAACACTAACTTGGAATCCCTTGTCGTATCTTTCATCTGCAATTATCAGCAATTTGTTGATTATCATCGTAATATAAGTAAGATTTTACATTAATATAAAGTTATACCACAAGTAGACAAAATAAAAAAAGTCTCAATGACGTTGCTAAATGAAATATTACGAGCGACCGGAGCGAACGGTCATTCGCAATATTTTTTGTTTTCGTTACCGTCAGTATTCGACGTTGACAGTTTGGCGATCACCCATAATTGCTGGCTGTAGGTGGACAACAGAGGTGTTTTCATGATGAATGGACCGGTAGCCATCTCGCTGCCATTCAAATGCGCTTTTTGTTCGGTGGTTGATGTTATGGGCGGTCCTTTATAAAACGTTGATATATTATATATTATTTAATTATATATTTTTAATAAATTTATATATACGCAACGATACGTTTCAATTGACGATTATTTCGTCTTCATTTCGGAAGTCGAATCTTATCGTAAAATACACCGCAGAAAGACGATTGTTACTTACCGGCAAGACCGATGAACACGGCCAATCCAAAACACGCGAAGAAGGCAACGAATACCATGACAAACTCTCTCTTGTGCATCGAATACAAGCGCATTTGCACGGATCTGCGTTGTTAATTATACGAATTTGTGTTAAAAATGACAGAGAAAAATCTAATGTCGAAAGAATTTTAAGATACGCAGATATAACCATAATGAGAATTATGACAGATTGATCAGAAAATCTCTATTCACAGTTTCTTGCAACCTCTATAGAAACAATGAAGCGAAGTTTGCGATCAACTCTGATATAAATTTATTTTTGCCGCCAATTAAATTTGTAACTGCGTGTATGTATATAAATTATTATAATTCCACATATAAATATATATTTTTATATATTTATTTACATAAAATATACACAGTTACGACGTGCTCAATTAGTATTGTTATTTTGAGTTTCGTTTTTACGTACCTCTCGCAACGATCATGATGATAAGCTGGCGCGATGTACTTGTTAAATTCGCTGAAAAGATCGCTGAATTGCGACAGTACGTTTCTGATTTTGAGATTCCATCCAGCGGACGGAAGATGATACGAATATCCTAATCCTGGCCCGTCCATCATCTTCTCATACTTGTCCGCACGGTATCCGTCTTTTCGTATACAAGACGTTGAGAAACATGCGAGATATATGTGTTATTTTGTAGTTCGCAAAATTAATTATTTTGAGAATATTTGATTTCGGTAACACATTTATAAACGGGAAAATATATAATTTAATATTAAAATGTATAATTAAATAATATATATAATTAAATTTATAATTGATTGAAAAGAGAGAGAAAAGAATAATACATACACATCTTTATTTTACACCGCGATGTGATAAAAATTGAATTCTTAGACATAAATTTATCGAAGCGGCGATTATAGACTGGACTGCAGTAATCTTTTTTTAAACAAAAGAGACAGATTTTACGCGTTATGCACGTAATGTGCATGTAAACACACAAGAAACTCACCTTCTATCTTGATGCGTAAAAGTGTACACTAATTACACTTGTATTCTTGATAAATATCTTTCGCCCGCATAACGCTCGGGAATCACGAAAAATTTCATCACCGAGATGGCGTATCGGACTTACAAAAGAATTTCGATGATGTTTGTTGCGCGTTAAATTTCTCAGCTAAAACGTATACGAGCGCGATCACGTACGTACGGCATTCACCACGAAACAGCCACGAACATTGCGACGCGCGCAGTATTGATTTTTACGCCATATGCTGTAAACCAGTGTTGCTAACTCATCAACAGCGTCGGAAGTAGCGCATTAAACAACAAGCGACTATTTTATATCGTCAGACGAAAATTCAGTTTTATTAATCATTGTCCTAAGAACAAAATCATGATCTGCTTGTGTATAAAATTGTGATGAGATTAACATTCACATATTCTATATGTGTATCTATCCGCAGATGATATACATCGCCACCATTAGGGTTCTTGATATCGAGTAGAAAAGTCGTTTGAAGTAACTAGCGAAGAGACGTATCTTAACAAGAGAGAGACTTTACACGTCGACCAACAATCGACAATCGAGAATCTCATGAAAATCGTCAAAATTTCGAGGAAAATATAGTTTTTTTTTTGTAAACAATGCGACCTGCGATAGTTTTTTGTTTATCAAGTATGTCAGAAACTGTCGAAATTATTAGATACAATACTTTAGGCGAGATAGGATAAATTAGCTTTTTATAACTTCACTCGCAAGAGAGAAAAACGCGCAACTTACAGCGAAATCTGTCGAAAACGAATGTTGTAGACAAACAAAAAGCAATTTGCCAATCTGCTAACATTATGTTTGTTGGGATGGTTGTATTCTACTTTTATCAGTAAAAAAAAAAATCAATTCTGTTTTCCATTTTTCAATTTTTACACTCTTAAGAAGGAAGGCCTTGAGAGGGTCCTGGACCTTCCTGTTATACCGATCGAACGAGTAATTCGTATTAGACGGTGTTTTTCGTATTTATTGCTCGGATAGAAAAACGGCTCTACAGAATAAAAAACAATAATGAAATTAATCTCGGACACTTTTCAATATGTCAAAAACTTAACAACAATTTTTGAAGTTACAATCACCTTCACTTTTATCGCACTGGCATTTACAGTTTAAAAGTTATGCGTAAAAACCAAATTAGTGTCCGAGATAGACATAACATTCAAGAACGTAATGAGACTATTAGACTACGATTTGGAAGCCAAAATTACGCAAACACCGTCTAATACGTTTAAATCTAACATAACCTCTTTTTATATATGTATGTCGTTGTTTCTCTAACGACGTTCTATGGTTGATGTCACTTGTATCGGTAACAGTAGTCACGATATATATATGTATAGTATCGCTCCAGAACCCTCTTAAGGACGTTCTCCGATTACAGTGGTTAGCAACCTAAATATAGTGGTTAGCAACCTAAAATATCTCTTTTCATGAGTAAGTTTGTACTGCTGTAACAAAGTTAAGTTGAGCTATTCAGCACTGCTAAGACCCGCTTACTCTGCGCAGAAGTTCAAAAATAGCTGCAGCACATAAATCCAGCAAAACAAAAAAAAACCAAAAACAAAAAAAAGCTACAGTTTGAAAACAAGGGTTGTTTGCCATATTATTCAAAATCGTATTTTAATTAAGACACTCTCCGCTACCACATACTTGTTTTTTTAAAAAAATCCTACAAAAATTGTCGTCAGTAACTTTAAAAAACCCCACTTCACAAAGGCTCGGCATAGAAAATCCATGTTAAAAATTGAAACTTAAATCTTCCATATTTTAGAATTTAACATTGCTACCCCTATTATCCAAAAAGGCTACGTATAAATAAGATCATAAAGTATGTATATCGCAAATTTAAAGAAAATCCTAGGAAAATCAATAATTCGAAGAACGTTCTTAAAGTGATCTGACGAAATTCGAATTTAGCTCGCGAGCGCTTTGAAGAACGCGCCACGTAGAACGACGACGCGCAGGTCCTAGTGCAGGACTTGCACAGGACTAGGCACCGGTCCGGCGCTCTTTCGATACATTCATAAACAAACCCAGTCCCAGCTGAGCGGTTTCAACCTCGAACAATACATCGAAACGATCTCTGGATATCTTCTTTTTGCGTTTAGAATTATTACGTTAGTGTTTAAGTTAATTCTCGAATCTCGTACGAACAAGTTGTCGCGCAACGAAACGGAGAAAATGGATCGCAAAGGCACGTCGAGAGACGTTCGTTCGCAAAAGAGAAAACGAAAGTTCCGTGGAAATCGGCACACCGTAGAATGTGACACCAGTTTCGCTACAACGTCCGCTGAAAAATTACGAAGCACAAACGACACCGAGGTTCTTATTGATCGGCAGCACGGTTATTGCATCCTCGAGTTTTTCTCGGTTTTCACGGCGATAAGCAACATGGTCGTTTGTCGCAATTGCCAGAGTGACATGAAGTTCAACGAGACCCAAACCCACGGATTGGGATTTAAAATAGCTGTGACGTGTAAATGCGGGGTCGCGTATATAAATTCATGTCCCGTTATCGAAAAATCGTACGAGATTAATCGGCGCATTGTACTCGTAATGAGACTGTTGGGTCTCGGGATAAAAGGTATTACGCGAAATGATACGGTTTTTTTTTAAGACCCAAGCGCTGGATTTACGTGCAAAATATTTTTAAGTAAATTTGCGTTATTTTTAAATATATAAATAAACGTGTGTTAATTCGAATCTTAACACTTTTTTTTATAGCCACGTGCTTCGGCTCGTTTATTCCTTTACGTGCCGCCGGCTACTCTCGCAAGAATAATTTGTTTTACGTTTTAGTGCCGGTTAAATTGAAAAGAAAAAGTGAAGTCACGTATACGTGACACCGGCCGATAACTGCGAGCGGGATCAACGCCGGCGTGATCCCGCTGCTAAGTGCGCGAAATCACGTGACACGAGCGACCGTCAAAGTGCTAAAACCTGTATCATTTCTCTCGCAAATGGAAGTTTTACCACCCCAGTCTTATTTCGATTATATTTGTTTAAAATTTTAACGCTATCGAAAACGCGTTATCGCAAGTATTTCTATCGATACTTTATATTAAACATTGCGAGAATATTATTTGGGTGCCTTGATAAGGCCTAGAATCGATAAGGTGACCGTGCAGTGCTAGAAATGCGGTTGAGCATTGATTTTTGGCCGAGATGACTCTTCGCAATAGTCTCTTTTTAAATTACTTCAGGAAGATAAAGGAATTTTTTATTACATGAGATGCGAGTCAAGCAATCGAGATATAGAATTTCGAGATGCAAATTAACCCTCAACGGACGGCGTGTTTTTCGGCACCTCAATTCGCCGGACATGGGTCGTTTTCGTCTTGGGCTTTTTAAAAATATTAAATATTTCTAAAAAAAATCTGAAACAATGTGTATATATTCTTTAAACCGTCTATTTTAAGACACCATAATTAAATTTAGTGAAAAAAAAAGTTTTAATTCATAATTAAAATGTAATTCGACCTAATATTATCATTTTTATGCGGCAACACATTATTAATTAATATTACTATTATACGGTGTATATTAATTTATATTTAAAAAATATTGCGCACGCATATTCAGCGCTCGGTTTTCAAAGGTGCCGTGTTATTTCTCACGATTGGAAAAATTATATCAGAGCTTTATTTCTCGAATTATGTGTGTTTAAAAGGTATATCTCTGTTTTGTGGCTTGATGGACATCAGTCAGGGACTCTATACTAAAACTTTCGACGCGTGCCTAGAAAGTATACACATCACATCGAAAGCGTTGTATCAGGTAGTTACAAAAAGAGCCGTCGAGGAGGAAATAAATAAAACATTATCGACCGAACATCCGATGGATTATCTGACCGTATCGGGCGACGGCACTTGGGAGAAGAGAGGATTTGGCTCGCTTTTCGGAGTGTTCGCGATAACCGGCATATTTACCAAAAAAGTGCTCGATAGTGTGGTCAAATCGAGTTCTTGTCGAAATTGCAGCGATTGGGAACGTCGTTCCATTGACACAATTGAATACGACATTTGGTTTGAATCTCATGAAAATCAATGCCCGGCAATCAATCGTTCGGGAAACGCCGGAAAGATGGAAGTGGACGCGGTTACGGAAATGTTTCAACGATCGCAGGAAAAATACGGTGTTTATTTCACGACTTACGTCGGTGATGGAGATAGCGAGACATTTAAAAACGTATTGAATACAAATCCGTGCGACGACGACATTGTTATCACGAAGAAAGAATGTATTCGACACGCGGAAAAACGAATGGGAACGCGATTGCGAAGCGTGACGAGAAATACGGAAAATATCGGTGGAAATGGAGATGGGAAACTCACAAACGAGCTGATAAAACACCTTACGACACATTACGGTTCGGCAATACGCAAAAATTCCAATTCTGTCGGCGACATGAAAAGAGCAATTTGGGCGACGTTGTATCACGAAGCTTCCAGCGACGCGAATCCTCAACACGAATACTGTCCTTCGGGATCGGACAGCTGGTGTGTGTGGCGTCAGGCGGAAGCGAAGGGCACGTTAGAAGCGTTCACGCATCAAAAACCACCGTTGAACGACGCGGTGATAACGGCGATAAAACCTGTGTACGAAGATTTTACTGGCGATGCTTTCCTGGAACGATGTCTCGGTGCGTATACGCAAAACAACAACGAAAGCTTGCACTCGCTTATATGGACGTTCGTACCGAGGCGTATGCATTGTGGTAAGAAAACGGTAGAAATTGCTACGTTTTTGGCTATATGCATCTTCAACGAAGGATTTCAAACCATACTGCAAGTGATGTCGCTGATGGGAATTACCATAGGCCCGAATGCGAAAGCATACGTCGACAAGCGAGACAATCAACGCGTTAACCGGACGTCCGGCGATCTTGTTAATGTTCCACACGCCCGTCAAAGCCAAGACGAAACTGAAGAACTTTTCTTCGAAGATGAAGAAGATATATTTTACGGGCCTGATATAGCGGAATAAAATAATTAGCACTGAATTGAATGCTGTGGCGGTCACCGGTGACCGGCGATGCCAAAAGATTTAAGTAAAAACACATAATTCAAGCAAATAACAATACTTCTTAATTTTTCAATATTGTCATCGTTTATATTACAATGATGTTAAAGACATTAATGCACCATAGAACATATATATAAAAAGTTGTATTTAAAATCGTACATGTTATATACGCGCGTGTTGCGACGTGAAATTTTCTTCACTATCCGATGGTAATCGAACGGCGTTTACAAAGAGATGTAAAAATGATTTGTTACTTTACTATCGTGTAACTCCTATATATAGTAGAATGAGAGGTTCATCAGAGAGTCAAAATTTCGACTCGGGTTGAGACGCGAATTGTTTGATGAAATATTATTTTCAAGAGCTATTTAAAAAATTGAAAATAAATTGCAAAACTTAATATAACGTATCATACAGCACAGAAAGATTGCAAAAAGATTGCAAACATATTTTATTGCAATATTGCAAAATAATTGCGCAGTGTAGATGCAATATAGATGCAATGTCAAAGCAACATAAAAATGTCCGTCTTTAGCAAGATTGTACTGCAATATAATTGCCATATTGCAGCGCAATATACTTGCAACAATAAATAAAAATATGTCTTTTATTATTATTAAATATAATTTTATTATTATTATTATTAAATATAATTTTATTATTATTATTATTAAATATATAATTTACAGTACATTTTGTGAGTATAATAAAAACAATTTTAATTAACGTATTATGTTATTATATTAATTATTATATTTTATATATATATATATGTGTATATACATATATACATATAGACTGCCTTATATATATATATATATATATGTACACAGCATATACATATATATTCAATTTATATTTATCTTTTTGAAAGTTTCTAATACACTATAAACAGGCAGTCTATAAAAAAAAACAAAGTAAAATTAAAATATAAGTGTCAATAATATACAAAATTATTTCGCAATGTAGAAGTAGTTCACAGACTTACCAAATCATACACCACATATAAATAGTGCTGTATAACGTTATATAAAGCAGTTTGTAAAAAGCGTTGTAAGCAAGGGAGTCTTTGCAACAAAAAATAAACTGATGAATTAAAATACAAGACTCAAAAATTACAATATACTCTCAAAATGGATAAACATAATTAAAGAATAATTTTACTTAGTTATTTTCTCTCTTCGCCTTTTTTTTCCAATCATGCCTCGCCTTGTTGTAATGTCTACACTTGCTTTATACAATATCTATACAATATATATCTTAACGTAATCAACGAAAACTAACTATAATAAACTAAAGACAGAGCCCAGTAAAAATAACTCAGCACACTCGGTAAAGTCAACGTAATCACAGGCGAGATCCTATTCCGTGTATGCGTGACAGTGACGGCGAATGTATGTATAATGCATTCGACGAAAACACTGCAATACCGAAATTACTGAAATAAATATAATTATATATGTGTGATGTATATATTTCTATATCTGATGAACTCCTTTCTCGAAAGTTAATAACTGTTGCGTCCCCGTGAACGCAACTATAATAAGTTATGTACAGTGTTTTGCAATGTTTCTGCAAGATTTTTTCAATCTTGCTATTATCTTACGCCGAAATATAAGTAATATGTCACAGAAATATTATTGCGCAACCTGCAATATTGCAATATTCCTGCGACGTAACTGCAAGTTTTTGTGCTGTATGAGGTGTAGAAATATAAATAAATATTTCATTACTTGACAACTCTGGATTACAGACACTCAAAGAAGAAGCGACAAGAATAAGCGAAATAAGAAACGATTGAGACAACTGATTGTTGTAAAAACTAAGTGAAATGTAGCGTGAGATCGAAAAAACGCACTCCAAGCGCCGTGGAGGCCACTGGTGACTCCCGCAGTAAAATAAATGCATAAAACATGATAATACAGTCCAACTTATATGTTGTAGATAATATTTTGCAATAATATGCATCGCATAAGAAAATATTCATTCCGACGCCTTGGACAAGTCGGTCATAAAATTGATCCGGCATTCAACCTGTCAGTCACTTTTCTATACGCAAACTTTTTGCAAAACTTACGTGAAAAGAGTTTTTTACGATTCGCCAAAGTAAAGACATTTTAAAAACACTTTTCTTCTTCATTTTTAGTCGGCCGCCATTTTGTTCAATATTGCGATAAATAATTACGCGTTTGGTCCAATTATATTTGTATAGATTAAAATGAATCTTCGATCGGTTTCAGATTAGCACGAGAGAATGATGCAAGAGACTTGATAACAGTGTAAACAAGATTTTTGCAACGCTCTGTTTAATAAACAATAAAAAAATCCCGGTTTTATATTATGACAAGAATTAAACGTTATAATAATGATTAAATGTTGAAGTTTTTCTTTTTTTAAAGATAGTAGCTCTCAATAAATTTATTACATATAAAAATATAATACTTTAAGTGTTTTCAGTTTCGAGAAAAAAACTTTGTAAAAGCAAATAGTTTTTTTTAACAAAAACAATCCTCTTAAGTAGATACTCCTTTAAATTAAAATTTTCGTTTTAACCGCTTATCTCGTTCCGGTCCGGATAAAAAGAGGTTTCAAGTACTCCTATTGGCTGCGCTACGTCTAAATCTAAGATAATTCATTTAGGTTGTAAATAAACAATTTATTTTAAACAAATTAGTTTATTAACACATTTATACAAGAAATACATACGATTCAGCGTCAGATAAATTATAAGCGAGTTATATCGATTAGATCTATCATTATTTTATATAATTTTAATGTTATTTTATATTTATATATATATATATATATGTATAATTTTTTTTTTTTTTACTTTATGTTCAGTCGCGCGAGCTTGAGCTAGCGCTCGTATATAAAGCGCTCACATTTATGAACGAATCGCCGTCGACTTTCGCTCACGCAGAGTCGCTCTCGCCGAGAGTGCATCGCACCCACATCAATTCGAGACAAAAAAACCTAAGATAAGAACAAGAGAGAATTATAAAGACAAAGTTAATACAATTCATAAAACACATTGTAAATTCGCGTAGCGTATATTATTCACATTGTTCGCGCAAACATCTCAAAAATTATTCGCGATTCTTATCAGACGACATGCTGTTGAGAGAATTGCGTGAGAGAGGTGCATTCTTTTCTACACACGAACAAACAAGTATACAAAAAAAAAAAATAAATACCGTTGTATAATTCGAATTGCAAATTGTTTAAGTTTCAACATTATCGTTCGCTGGTATCTCGAATGTGAGATTACATTCCGCGATAATCGATCTAAGTTCAAACTTTTTAATAGTAAAACTTTTAGTAGTAAAACAAGAGAGAGAGAGAGAAAGAGAAAGAGAGAGAGAGATATACCGCGGTGATCCCACGAGATTTGTTGATTTGCCCGCCGGGTGAAATCAACGAATCTGTGCCGAACGTTTTGTGAAATTGAGGACATACACGTATATATATATATTCGCGAGATGTGTCTCTCGCGACGACGGCAGCAGCGACGGCGGCGGCGGCGGCTTCCTCATCGGCATTGTAGTGGTGTGCCGCCAGGGGAAAGTTTATTTACAGTCGAAGAAGCGTTTTCAATCGCGATGCGCGGCTCGATGCACGACTTTGCGGCGAGACCCCCTTGATCTCTCGAGCGAGTTTTTCCGGCGCTAACTCACAATAATATATATATATATCTCACACACACAAACACACACACACACCGATTATTTCATAAAACCGTTTGTTGTAGAACGAGCTGAAAATTTTGTCTGCAATGCACCCTGGAAAAGTCAGCATCTTTCTACGCGAAGATGATCTAACTGGGCAAGAGAGAATTGTATTTAAAATTAAAAGACTTTGGATGAGATGTTTTTCAAGAGAATAAATTTTTATACACATATGTGAGGTATTTTCTTGTCGAGTTCTTATTAGAATTCAAATCTCAATCTGAGAATATATAATAATAATAATACAATAGCTAAGAGACGATTTCTATACGGGATTTTTTTTTTTTCACATCGAAAACATGCGAACTAAAATTCTCTCTTCGTTAATTTACACTTATTGCTATCGTCGTTATTAATGTTACACATTTTTTTTTTATAAGTAACGTGTTTACTTGCCATTGAGCGTGTTCTTACGATTACCGACGTTTGGCTGGCGCGGTTTTGGTCACGTACCGCTTGAGTGTCGTGAGTATTATATTTGAGGAAAGAGAAAAAAAAGTACAGAGGTCAGAGAGAGAAGAAGGATAAGAAAGCGGAATCGCACTTGTGTGTGATCTTATGTACAGACCCACATCTACCGTATCGCAACTAAATGCGAGCTTGCGTAATCCCGCGCTCCTCGGGAAGGCCGGCAATAAGTCCTTGTTTTAATGCACGTACAATCGTAATTAATACCATTACGCTTGTTAAGGCACCACGCGCGGCTTCCTCGTCGTGACGATTCCCGTGAGCGCTCTCTGTGCTTCGCGATTGTCTCACGCGTCTCCGCTCTTCCGTCCGTGTCGGGGATGACGAAGAAAAAAGGAGCAAGCAAGTTTTGTGGACGTAATGCACACCGAGAGCGGCAACGATTCGATTTCACTCGAATTGAACTGATATTCAAGGTTACTATCGTCAATAGCTCACGTACTATTGAACTTACCTAGTCATCCCGCGTCCTTTCGCCGTGAATAACCGTTTCTCATTGCCGCCGCTATACCTATATTACCGCTGCGAACTCTGTCATCATGATTTTATACGCGCGTATGTGTGTGTATGTATGTATGTATGTACGTAAGTCGGTGTCAAAGTCTGAAGAAATTGTAGACGGCATTTATATGTAAGGACTACGTCGTGACGGGAGATAGATGACTGATAGATAGATGAAGATAGATGACTGATGAGAAACAAAGAAGAAGGAAAGAAGACGGAGAAACAGAGAAGGAGAGCTCGATTTCACCTTGCTATAATATCGTCCTGTGTAGTGATTTACACGACTCGTCGAAGTCTTACATCGGTACGCCCGTCTGTGTATCTTCTCACGCGCTGCTGCCCAACTTGCGATTACTAGTAACGAACTGGTAGTTCTTGTTGGGCAAGGCGCCGACGTTCAGCGCCAGCACTTTGGACACGATATTAAGATCCTCGCCACCCGGTCCTTGCACGTTGCCCAGGTCACCGGCAACGCCCGACTGAAAGAGCAAACGTTGTATCTGCTTGGCGGGAGTCTGCGCTCTCTGCGGTGGTGGAAGTGGTCGAAACTGTACGTAAGGATTGTAAACGAACGTACTCGGCGCACTTTTTGGCAATGCGTTGAAGGTGAACGTGTTTCTTGGTGGCGGAAGTGCTTGCTTGTTGTCCAGATTGTTGAAACCGAAGTTGCCAACTGCGTTGAAGGCTTCTTGTCTGTTGAATCTGGTGGCCGGTGATGTGGGCGGTTGGAAATCGATAGGGAACGAAGGGAAGTCTTGTTGCAATCGCGGTTGTTGATGCGGTTGCTGGTGTGGAGACTGCTGCTGAGGTTGCTGATGGAATTGTTGGAAGTGAGGCTGTTCCTGGTAGTTGCGGAATAACGGTGGCGCACCAGCATTGGGTAACTCCAGAGACAGACTAGGCTGAAGATGAACGGTCGGCTTCTGTGACGACTGAGATGAAAGAAATTTGTTTGTCTGTTCGAAAATGTGCTGCTTCTGCAGGGGGAAGTAGTTCTGCTGCTGATGTTGCTGTTGCTGCAATCGATAGATTTTCTGCTCCTCCAACTGTCTCAAATGCTGTTCCTCCAATTGTCTGATGCGTTCGTGCTTGGCCCGCTCCTCTGCCAACTGCCTGAGCCTCGCCTGTTCTTGAAAATACTGCTGCTGTTGCTTCTCTCTCAGTTGCTGCTCGTACAATTCACGTTGTCTAAGAAGAAAATGTGTCTGTACGATCTGTTGCTGCTGCAGCTCAGCCAACTGTTTCTCCAATAATCGTTGCTTGAACTCTAACTGCTCCTGAAGTGTCAGCGCCTGCCCGTCGCCCGATTGTTTGTAAATCGGCACGACGCTCTTCGGCACGCCGAGCTCGTCTTGTTGCACCGTGAAGGCCGCCACCAAAGGCGCCTCGAAGATCTTCACTTCTTCCACTGGAGAGTTTTTTTCTTTGCCGGAGGACAACGAAGTAGCGTTGTTCTTAGGAGGAGGAATCGTTGGACTAGACGCGGTCGGTTTCGGCGTGATCAGCGCGTTGGCGTTTGCAATCCCGCTACTTGCGCTTTGCGTCAAGCTTTCCGATATCTGCGTGATCGGCTTCAACGTGACGCTCTCGATCTTGTTGACCGACGCCGAGCTCGACAAAGTTTTCACACTTCTCGTATCCAACGAATCTACTTTGGATTCGGTTCGCGGCGCGGGCTTGTCCGGAACGACGATATTGTGCACGTGGAAGCTTCTGGCGTCGTCGTGGCTCGCTTTCTCGATACTCATCGCCGGCGATGAGGCGACATACTTCTTCGACTCGAGAAAGCTCGAATTCTGCAGCTTCTCCTCGTTGGGAATATCCTCGTCGCCCGGAAAACCGTCAAATGTGAAAGAGCTCTTCGGTATCACGCCTATGTTGTTGTTCGAATTCTTCTTCAATCCTTCGTCAAAGATCTTCTCGACGCGCATAATAAGCGACTTCTCGTCCTCGTCCTTTCGCTGTTCCGCGGACTCGGCCTCCAAATCCGTCAGCGCCTTCAGTAGCGCCTGTCGCAGATTTTTGTCGAGCTTTACCGGGGCCGGCGAGATTTCGAGACCCTTCGCCGAGATCTCAGACTTCTGAGATCCGGCCAGCGGTACGAAGCAGGCCGCTGCTAGCAAAATCGACACGGCTACCTGTGAAATTGCAGAAAGTGAATATTTAATTGCGCATCGCGTTGATGAAAATATCTCTAAGCGTGATATCATTCCTCTGTTGCGGAAATATCTGAGGAGCTCAGACAGATTTATACGGAAGAAAAGATAAACTGCTGACTGGATTTATTTATGAGCATATATGGCGATTGTGATGACACACAAGGTCGTCTTTCTTCGAGTTTCATCTTTTTTAATGTATGTTTATAACTGGTTTCACCATGTATTGATTCGAGAGAGAGAGAGAGAGAGATCGAAAGCTAATGCTCTTGCTCGTTCGGTCTCCCGCGAGAGTCCCGTTATACGTGTGTGTGTGTGTGTGTGTGTGTGTGTGTGTATGTAAGATTCACAGCGGCCTGTAGGCGATTTTCTCTTCCTAAAATCATAGTAAACACGTACCTACGGCTTTCGAGCCGACGGATGGTTCGCGTGTGTGTTTTACGTAATTGCGCGAAAACGCACGCACACGCCTGACACGTCGCAGAGAGGCGCGCGTAATTAAATGTGTACACATATTCGAGAAGTCGAAAATAGTCTGTTTAATGAACTATTAACAAGACTTGATGTTTTTTCGTATTCCGTATTTTTTTTTTTTTTTTTAGCGTTTCCGACTAACAGACCGGACTAATGATCTTTCCGTTGTATCACGAAGACGCACGTTTTGCCGAAATCTTCGTTTATTTATTTATTTATTTGCGAGAACAATCTCACGAAGAATACGGAATAGAAAAAAAATAAAAAGGTGACCGATTTTAAATATACCGATAGTGAAAACAATAATACGTGAAAAAATTAATTCAAAAATCCAATCTCTTTGTAAGTTTTTATTAAAACACTGAAGAAGATCCTCATAATGAATCGAAACGTTTGTTAAAACTTTTTTCAAATCTTAGAATTATAAAAGAAGATTGTACTCGAACATCTGGTGTTAGCTTGTTATTGCCATTTCCTTATTTCTTTTTATTTAAATATTCAACAAGCTGAAAACATATAATTAAAAAATCTAGGTTTTATTATTGTCTTATATTTATTTTTGCGTAGCATCAGAATCTCGAAGAGCAAATGACGATGAGTTGTATCAAATGAATACCGATCGAGGAAAGAAAAAGATAAATGCCAGAAAATTCGGCGAAGAGGGAGGGGGGGGGGAAATCCCATTATGTGTTGTCTTCTTCAATCCGAATGCAATTAGAAGCGCGCATCTTTAATTAACGCACGTGTATGGAGTATAATGTGCGGCGCTTGGGAATAAACTTTGGTATTTAACTGGAGAGAGAAACTCTCCAATGGAGATGTCTCAGAGAGCTTTGTTACGCGTCGGTTAGGACGCGCGCGAATAATCGAAACTGAACACGCGCGATGAGTCGACTTTCATGGGTGCTTAACCCCTTTTAAGAGATCTCCACATCAGACGTGGTTTCGTGGTTCTCGTTGAGATTTTTCTCAAGTGCCTTGCGTCGGTTTCACTATATGTCGGCGTTTTTAGCGGCAACGCACAAGCGTGTAGGTGTGCGAGGAGTGTGAAAGATTTTTTTTTTGTTTTTTTTTTTTCGAACGCACCGCGATCTAATCGTCTAGTCATTCGTTTGAAATAGCTTGTTCCGATAAATGTCTTCGGTCGCCGCATTCGATCGACGTTTTCTCTCTCGTGCGGATGTTTATATTCAAATCAATCACAACGAGGCGTAATCCGAGCGGAAGCACGAAGGCGACTACGCCTTCGAGAGGTCGAGCGGAAGGCAATTGCGAGGTTTTGAACTTTCACCCCGAGATCGCAACTCGATATGTATAATCGACTAAGGGGAAGGGGGGAGTTACGGTATGCGCGCCGCGTTCCCGCGCGTTTTCCTTCGCGCACACGCAATGGGAAAATGTTGTTTTCGCCGAATCGTAAAGTGAGAGGAGAGTTTTTATTGACGTGTCAACCGTAAAGCATCTCCTCTCCGTCATAATTCGCGAGGACGAATGTTGTGAAGCGCGCGCGCGCACTTAAGTATGTAAACACAAAAAAAACCTAAGCGCTATAACCGCGTGCTGCATTACCACCGTAAGACCTGCACCTTTGACATTTCTGAAGAAAGTTACACCGCGCCCACCCGGAGAACAACGGAAAAACACACGAGACAAGCCAGGTCGCAACACGAGCGTGGAATTATCAAATTATGTATTCCTCGCGACGAGAAGTCCGCGCTTTTAAGGTGACCGGTGCCTTTTGCCGCAAAAAGGAAAGCCGTTTGACGCGCGCGCGCGCGCGCGCGTGTTAAGACGCCTGTAAAACTACCCCGTAATTTGCACATAATAAAAGCAGAGAATTGCCGCGTTTAGCGCGGGCATCTGTGTCGTAAAACTGTTGCAAGCCTTTGCTTCCTCTTTCGGAGCATCTTTTTCTCTCTCTCTTTCTCTCGTCGTTCTCGAGACGGTTAATTGGTCTCCTTCGTTAATTTCACACGAAATGAGGCCGGAATATTTTAACCGCGAACGCGCATAAGATGATCGTTTAGAATTATATTTTCGTCGTCGCGGCTCTCGTCGTTCGCTCCAGCGACTTCTCACATATTCTCTACTCATATAATCGTATTCCTTCCTCATTTACGGTTGTAAACCCGCAAAGTATGCTAACAGTAAAAAAAAAAAAAAAAAAAACTATGCGGTGGAGAGGCGCGACACATAATTTGCGAAGCTGAGACGACTAGACAACTTTGGGAACTTTCTAAACTCGCACATCCTCTCCTCGTACCGCGGTCGGTCCAGCGTCCCATTAATCTTCGGTGTCGTGCACAAACGAGAAAAACCCACGGAAGATTCACAGGTGTCGTGCCACTTAATAACGGGCCGTGCGCTGGAATTGATTTGCATTGTTGTTGCACTTTTGAGACGTGGTCGGTTTCACTTTCGAAACCAAAACCACGTCGACCATATATAACGCCGAGAATCTCGCTCGTCGGGTGACACACATGTCTCGCCCGAATATTTATGGGCGTATATGTCGCGCGCGTTAGGTAATTCTTTGCATAATTGGAGAGACGTCGCTTAATTAATCAACAATATCGTGACTGTCGCAAAAGTCGAAAGTTTTGTGAATACATACATGAGTAACTCCACCGGAAAAGAATCGCGCGAAAACGAGGAAGACACCGCAACGGCGCGTCCCGTGAGACGCGGGTACGCACCTTACCCTTTATAGTCGGTTGTTTAAACAAAAAACCCGCGCGACCCATATTTGGTTATCGCGAAATCTTTGATTGCACACATACGGGCGTTTTTCGCGCCGTGAACTTCTGACCCGTCATTTTCCCAAGCTGGGAGATCGCAGTAAGTTTCACTGCGCGCGCGCGCGCGCTTATATACAAAAAAAGAGAAAGAATCATTGAATTGATATTGTAAACGCACGATAGAAGATAATGGAGGTGAAATGTCAGTTTACCTCGCGCGGTAATTATATGTATATTTCACAAACTGAATTGTGTGTACGGGAAAAGAACACGCGCATCCCAATTGCACCCGGAATGTTGTTTCACGCATTTCGATTTCAATTTTCATAAATTTGAATAATTCACAAAGAATGTAACGTCGAGGATAACTGTCAACAAATATGTTCTAATAAACGTAAATACCCACGATTACACACGTAGCGCTAAATCAGCGAGTGTTGAAGTTAATTGGTTCTTTCGCGATGGTAATCAGGCTGAGACAGTCAAGCTCCAATTATTACAATCATTTTTCAAGATCTCGATGTGTGATTCCAAGTCTTTTTTCTATCTCTCTCTCTTTTTTCTCGTTAAAAATCTGTATCATCGAATAATCGGTTTCTTTTTTTTTTTTTTTTTTTTCAGACGAACACACAAGTAAAACGTATATTTATCGGACGATGATACCCGAAACGCGCTTTTGAAAAATTCTGCGGCGGATCAAATAAATCGAGCGGCTCGATAATGGCACGTGACGTATTGAGAAACTCATCGCGCTGATCGAGAAGAGAAAAAGACAAGATCGACCCCGCGCGCGTCTGTTTTTCACGCGCGGCGGCGATCGAGAAGTGGGAGACCAAACAGCGTGAGAGAACTCGTCACGTTGATCCGGCTCAACGCGGTAACATTGTTGGCGCGGAGGAAACAGAAGATGAGGAAGAGAAGAAACCGCGAGAATACACAAACGGCACTTTCACTTGGCAGTGTGTCGAGGATGCGCACGCTCGTGAACTTGCTCTCGCTATACAGCCGAGAGAGGCTTTTTTGCCACGGCGGCGTGACAGACATTAAAGTCCGTCACGTTACAAAGTGCACAGGTAACACTCCGGGAGGGGCATTCTTTTGTGCTACGGATTACGAATTGACTTTGACGCAACATTTCTCGACGGTCGAGGAGCGGCTAAGCAAAACGGCCCGGTGTGCTTATATCGGTGTTCTTTTTCTTCGCCGCTTAACACATCGAAACGACCGTTCTAACCGAGAATCGTCGTCTTCCTTCCAAGCGCGTTAAGCAAGTCGCGAGAATGCGCTCGCGAAGGAAAGCGAAAAGCGCGCGCGGTTGTAAATTTTATACTAATTACATAGACAGATAATAATACGAGACATACGAGTGAGAGAATATTTCCTCACACATTCTCGAATTAATCTCTCGCTTGTTCTCACGTTTCACGGATTATCTTGAATGAAATTGAATTTGAAATTGAATTTAAAAAAAAAAAAAAAAAAAAAAAACACTTTTGCTAATTGCGATGAGAAATACATTAATTTTCGATGTAGGATAGGATCTTGCGCACGCTTTGTTCGGGAGAGATTGGAAGGATAAAAGGGTAAATAAAGGTTTCGAAAGAATTTAAAGGATGATCGTTGAATTAAGAGTGCGTTTTACCGCATCAAATTACTTCGATCATGTCTCTCGCACAGACTCGCATTGTGTCGGGAGGTCGATTCCGGGCAAACTATGCTTTATTATAATGAGCATATTCAAGCGAAAGAAAATCGTTGTTGGGTATATTACACGCGAATTACATCCCGAAGCCAATTTGTTAGATTCCGAATATTAAACCTCTTCCAATCAGATTCGACTGCTATATACTTGGCGATTTCACGTCTAATGATCACATTCCGCAGCGGAGAAACAACAACAACAGCGACAATCAAACGGCAATCAGACGTAAAAGACAGAAAGTAGGAACCCTTCTCGTTTTCGCTAAACGCGGCAATTCGATCAGTTTTCTCTGCCAAGTGCAACAAGAATCATCCGATCGATTCTCTCTCTAGCGCGATAACACACGAGCTTTTGCCGAAATACAATTAGAGAAAATTGGAGAAAAAACGAGACTTCGCGTATGGTGAATACACCTTGCGTGTATTTCGGACCGTGTGTGTATGTACACACACGCGGTCGCAGAAACGCGGAAATGACGAACGCGTGAAAGTGCGCCACTCGTCGGGGAGTGTCACCAAATACGCGCCGATTATACAACGAGTCCTTGGGCGCGTTGAATAACGCCGCGAATCCAACGAGAGAAGATGCGCCCGAAAACGCGTCGTAATAAACATTCCTCAACACGACCGGAGAGGAATCTGTTGGAGACGCAAATTTGGATTACAACCCGAGTCGAAATTTAGCGTCTACATTGAACCTCAATTTTTCTTTTTTTATATAAGAGTAAGAGAGAGAGATCCTACTTTGACGCTGCTATACGTCCGAAATTTCCTTTTTTCCTGCTAAAGTTTTAAAGTAGGGTTCAATTCTTAGATCAGACTGCGCATTGCAGGCTCTGATAGGCTCAAAGTAGGAGTAAAAAAAAAAGTAGATGCTACTTTGACGCTGCTATACGTCCGAAATTTCCTTTTTTCAAAAATTCAGGTTCAATGGAGACGCTAAATTTCGACTCGGGGTCCGTTGACCAAACTCGAATCGTGTTTCTCCAATCGCATTTGATTTTATACTCTCTCTGTCTGTTACATCCTTAGACCATATATACTTATAGACACGGCTTCGGACAACTATCTTGAAGCAAAGATAATATCATCTACATGACGTCACATTTGGGCAAAGCAAAGGCGCGTTTATAGACGGCTTCAGATAACTGCCTTGAAGATAAGATAATATCATCTACAAGATGCCGCGTTTAGCCGAACAATTGCTGAAATGCCCACATGTGACGTCACGTAGATGATATCATCTTTGCTTCACCTCGACTCGTGGATTCATATCTACAGGCCGTGTCTATAAGTATATACGGTCTAAGGTTACATCGATCTTTTCTCTATGATTGATTAGGATCTCGGATTGATGATAACGCGCCGATCGGTTCGTTGGCCCGTGTTCAAAACGCAATCTCCTCAGTTTCTGATTCGCGATCGCGCGCACAGTCAATAATCGTATATCGACAAAAATCCTTTCGTTCCGATCCTCCCCCCTTTGACAAACAGAGCTGGGAAAGTTAGATTCTCGACGTGTAAACGCGATCAGCATCGGACGAATGAAGGAAAGCGTGAAAAATTTGTAACGTGGGAGCGCCACGATCGACTGTAAGCGCGCGACTTCGTATATGTATATATATATATATATATATGTATCTCCATGTATATACGTGTGGTGTGTCGGTCAAACGGACGATGACGAGAGTCGTCCGACCGCCGATTAAAGAGCTCCGAGAGGAGGCTTTTCACTTTCGACACGAAAACCCTCGTAGATCCAACGAACCAAAACGAAGCTGCTTTGGCTGCCGGGCTATTAAGAAAGTCATATAAGTGTTACGACTCCCGGTTTTTCCGTCGTTTAATTAGACGAACGTCTGACCGGATCGATCAAGATAGAAGGATCGGGATGTTGCGCGCTCATTGAGAAACGACCGGAAGCTCTTTCCAGCAAAAGGAGAGACGCGAATCTCTCTCTCTCTCTCGGTATTACGTGCACGTCGCGATTAGATTGGAAGTTTCCTCGCACCTCGTTCGGAACAAGACGCGTTTACACACATTCCTGATTTCATAATACACACACGTGTGTTATCTGTAATTTTTGTTTTACCAGACACCGGGTTTTTTGTCTTGCGCAATTCAAGAACGTGATATAGGGGAGAAACAAAGATGGAAAAAGAAGAGGAACAACTTTCTTTCTTTCGTGACGCACAAAGAGAAAGATGCCACCTGCTTTTTCGGAGGTCACCGAACTTCTTCATCGAGCGGAGCATCCACACCCATGTGCATCTCTCTCTCTCTCTCCTCTCGTGTGTCATCAATTTCTAATAATTACTTTCTCTCGCCGTTCGATCGACGTCCCCGTCTTGTGTGTACACGCGCGCGCGCTCTCCGCATTTTAAAATAAGAGATCTCAGAAGAGACCAATTTAAATAATTCTCGAAAGTTCTCTCTCTCTTTCTCTCCCGCAAGTAACAATATAATTAGACACACGGCGATTAGAAAACTTGAAGAAGTTTCTCGACATGATCGGAGAAGTAAGCTATCGGATCGTAAAGCTGGATTATATGTTGGTTGTGAGATATTGCTGCAAACAATATCGAGTGGCGTTTTTTTCAAACCGCACCCTGTGCCGATTTCAAATAAACTTTCGTCGTCCACACACGCACGCACGCACCGACCGAGTGCGTTATGCGTGTGTATATACGTCGGGTTATCAATCTCTTTTCTCTTATGGTCCATTGATTCGAATCTGCGAGGAGAGAGCATCTTAGCTATCGCACGCATCTAGACCGCAACGAGGACAATCTTTTCGTCTCGAAGTTTCAAACACCGTTGTTTCTCTTTTCGCGCGATAATTTTTTCACAATGATAATGATGATGATCGATTTCTCGCGTTCGTCATATCTCGAATCAACTCGCGTGTCTACCGTCAGTTTTCGATCCGTTAGTGGAAACTGGAATTCTTGAGCTTAATTAACGTAAAGTACCCACGAGATCGTACCACATAACAATTGGACCGTCATGAACGCACGTGCGCATTTATTTATTACACGACACGCTCGCGCATTAGAAATTCGCGCAACTAGAAAATTGATTCGCCTTCGCGGCGTCGTCGGTTCGTGCAACTTCGAAACATCGCCAATTTTTGTATTAATTAAAAAATGGATTCGTAATAAGTCACGCGCGCTTCACGGCGAATCGTCGCGAGTACGCGCGATGCGACAAATAAAATTGCAGCGAGATGAACAATCGCTCGCCTTTTATCCAAATCAGCGACTATAAAATAATATATATATATATAATACAACATATTTGCTCGCGGTTTCATCTTTCTAAATTAAATTTCTAAGAAATTTGTTTTGTTACGGCTATCAAAGTTTGTGTGTTTCCGAGAGAAAATACGAGAAAATAATTGTTAGTCGCGGCGGTCGTCCGACAATTAAGTTGCTAACGCGTGTTCGCGGCAACAACTAAGCGAACGATTAAGTAGCCTGAGGGAAACCGTTAAGTAGAAAAGCACATATGTGTACACACACGCCTCGTTTGCGAGAGAAGCGATAGGAGCGCGTAAGTATACGGCACTTGCAAATCTGGAAATCGCGAAACGCTCGCACGATGAAAGAAGAAAGTGGCCACCGTGAAATGCCTTCGTTGCGAGTTTCTTCTGCGTAGAAATCTTATATCTTTATATTCGGATATCGATGCGTTTCGGCGATATTGTATTTCCGTGAATTGCCGTGTCATCGGCTAATAACTAAGTAATTGCGTTGTTACACATCAACGGGTTAAAATTATCGCGTATAGAAATCGCGATATAGAAAATGTCAAACACATGATTACAGTATTCCCATCAATAACTGAAATTCGTCTATATATGTATATTTGTGTGTGTGTGTGTGTGTGTATATATATATATATATATGTATAATTAGATTTAATATTGCAAATTTACACGCTTGTTATTAACCGTATTTTTTTTTTTTTTAGACACGATTTATTTCTAGATGATCACTTCGCACTCATTTTAATTGATAATATCTGACTGTCACTGTCACTTGGCACGAACTTTTACGCGATTGCACTGTCGAAAAAAAAAAGAAGAAATTGATGATACGGACTGAGAGAGTCAGGAAGAGAAAGAGAAAGAAAGAGAGAAAGAAAGGAAAGAAACAGAGAATCGCAAGGAAAGTTCACGAAGCGGGAAAGCTTCAGATCAGTGAATGAAGTGGTTTTGTACTCACCAAGCGCATGATGCTGTCTGTGCCCATGCTCGTTCGGTTCTCGGCTTTTACTCGGGAAGATGATCTTCACGTAGGTAGGTAGGCAGTGATAGTTTCGCGAAAGAGGTGGGGTTCACGTACCTCATCGCGATGTTACATACATACACATGTACAAAAAAATATCACATGCACACGTCAGGTTCAGCGTCCAGTGATCTCGCTACTTTCGGCTGCTTCCTTGAATCGCGCGACCTATTTTTACATCACATTCCCAAGTGCAAGTCTCGCAGGGGATGGGAAGTGATGGGGTAAATTACGTCACGCGTATGTACGTGTAATGATTTAATGTACAAATACAAGTGTGTATCTATTATATTAGATTTATTATATTAGATCACCTCAGATCTGTTCAAATCTGCTTAAATTCAAATAAATCGGAGTAGTTTTAATATAGTCCGGTAAAAAATTTTTCATATATACTTATACACAAATTAAAATTATTATATCTAATTATGCAAATTTATATGTGTGTGTGCCAAATATGTCCATACAATTTTATACATGGAAAATCTTTTACCGGGAGTAGATCTGAAGTAGATCTAAAGTAGATTTAATAACACATAAAAGTGTAAAAATAAATATATGTAATAAATATATGTAATAAATATATGTAAGACCGGTCATTAATGACCGGTCTTAATGACCGGACTTACGTATATTTATTAGTTTCATACCTCAAGAGATGATTCTCTACCCAGATAGCACTTAACATTGCTATGAACGTTCTATAAATATTCTTCAAGAATATGTCGAATATTCCATTGCATGAACGTTCTTATATATTCATCGTATATTTATAGAATAAGCGAATGGCACTACTGTAAATGTTTTTCGAATATGAATAGAATAATCTATAGAATATTCTATAAAACATTTATAGAATATTTTTAGAATATTTCATAAATGTTCTATAGAAT
>NW_018020797.1:14758-117885 GCF_002006095.1 Pseudomyrmex gracilis | reverse complement strand
GTTGTGTAATGTATTCACTTTATACTTTTTCTGGGTATGCTTTATATTTATTATTTTATCTTGTTTCTTTTTGCTACGTATGTATCGTGCAAACTACTTAGTCACGGTAAATGTAATATATGTATGACCAGAAACTTCACTGCTTTCTTATTAATGTTCACTACATATGTGCAATAAATAAACTCGACAAATATTCTAAGAACGTTCTTTCTTCATTATGAATATACGATTTTCTATTATAATATTCAACGTATATTTATATAATATTCGATCCGAATATTCTAAAGTTAAGAACACTTGCACTTTATAAGAATATACATAGAACATTGTGTGCTATCTGGGTATTAATTATTAATTGTTAAAAGTGTAACTTTACATAGATTCTACTTATATTTATTTAAATCTGTTTTATATTTATTTATCTACTTTATATCTATTTAGATTTAATTTGGATCTAATTAGATCTATTTTTCCATTTGTTTTTTATCTCGTTAAATTTAAGTTAGATCTAATCTATTTTTTCCCGGGTAGTCTCTATAATTGTATACATATCATTTAATATATTTTATATAATAAATTAAAAGAACTTCCTAATTTTTCTTCAAAAATAAGGCTGAAATCAGAACTGTGGAATTTCGAAGGTTAAATGATAACATCTCATTGATAATCGATGCATTTCAGATTGCATCAGTGGTTTTCGGATAGTCCACTGCTGACGTAACGACCTTCGGCTTGCCTTCGTTTCGCTGTGCGAAAAACGCAGAGAGGCGAGAACCATGGCGGCGGTACTATTGGCGAAGTTGTGCTTTCGCTGTGTCGTGCGTTTTTCCGACCGAGAGTACATGCGCTGAAGGAAAAAAGCCAACGAGGTTCAAGCGGAAGAAAAATGGTACGTAAAGATGCGACTGATCACTGATGTTATCGCGAAATAAACGCGCGATTAAACGCCGAAATGTTCAGCGGTGAACTTAACCTCTTGCGGGAAGTCGATATCGTACATATGTATGTCGACAACAAAATTATGTTGCGTCATTTCGTGATATATATATATTGTATTATTTTTTTAATCACGTCAAAAGTGCACCGTTGCATGTGCATTTGTGTATTTGATAATGTAAACAAAAATACTGTTTTACTTCGCATCGCAACTCAATCGTCAGATAAACATCTGCTTATGAATGCAACACTCGTGTGTGTTACATATAAATCATTATTGAACTTGAACAAGTAACATGTCAATGTCATTTCATGACTCAAATATTTGTTGCTTTACTTTTGGCAGAACTGCAGTGATTCTAGCAATGACATGGATGAAGGAGAGGATCAAGAGGCATCTTCTTTGCACGAAGGAAGAAACATTGAGGATGCGCTGATATCTTTCAGAGAACAGTGGCAGCGTGAGTTGACAATATCACCCAAGCGTGATGAGCCCAAAGCATATTCACTGAAACAGCCTAGCAATGAGATTGCCAACGATGAAACATCTATTGAGAACAGGGTATAATGAATGTCAACAATAGTAAAACAGTTTCAGTATCTCTTAATGTTTTGTAGTGTGTTGAATATATCACTTATTTTATTAGGCAAAGAATTTATTTCTCAAGGGTATTGAACACGAACAAAGCAGACAATTTTACGAAGCAATCCAGTTTTATAAACGTGCAGAACAACTAGTTCCTGATATTGAAGTTCGTTTGTACGAGTCTACTAAAACAAAGACAAGAGACAGATTTGATACTGATGACTCTCTTGATACATTTGACAAAGATTTCACAACCAATAATGATAACGAAAATTACAATGACGATGATGAAGAAGAAACTGATTTGTTTTTGAAGTTGTCTAAGATTGTAAATCGCAATCAGTGTGTATGTTTCCCAAAGATTGATCAAAGTGTGAGTATTTTTCATACTAATGTTGTGCGTGATGTGTAGGACACTCGTCTTATGGCGATACTTTTATATTTTATTTGAAAATTTTGTATATTTAGGCTACACATATATCCGCGTTACCAATGGAGATAGTGCTTTATATCCTAAGATGGGTTGTGTCCTCGGAATTAGATTTTCGGTCGTTAGAAATGTTTTCAAGGGTATGTCGCGGATTTTATATATCCGCTCGAGACACTGAAATCTGGCGCTTAGCATGTGTTAGGTAAATATTAGCAGACATTAGCATAGCGTGGTTATAGATGCAACTAAGCTTGGAATTTGCTAATAGAGTATGGGGTGTGAATTGCGGTACTTGCGAGCCAAAATATCAGTCGTGGAGAGACATGTATTTGCAACGGCCTAGATTACGATACAACGGATGTTACATCAGCAAGATAAGTTATATTCGCGATGGAGAGAATAATTTCCAAGATCGGTTTTACCGACCGTGGCATCTTGTTGAATATTTTCGGTACCTGAGGTATAACTAATCAGTGTGATATTAGAAATGTTGTTACTCCAGTAATATCAAGCTTTAATTCTTCCTCTCTCTCTCTCTCTCTATCTTATCAATATTTTTTTGCATTTTTTAGATTTTTTCCCGAAGGAAAAGTTTTAATGCTGACATCGACTGATGAAGCTCAAATGTGCGTAAATTCTTTACGAAATCGTATACCGCGCAATCCGTCAGTTTTGATTGGTCACTACCGACTGCACGATAATTGTGTTACTTTGGTGCTGAAAAAACAAGAAACCAAAGGAGTCAATTTTAATTATAGACGTAAGAAAAGGGAGCCAATACACGATAGTGGCGAGCAAACGTTCCACATTGTAAGTAAATGTTGAATTTGAATATGTACAATAATCTCAAATTTGTATTGCATACATGTATTGTGTTCTAGGAATTCGAGATACAAAATTATCACAAAAGATTAAACTCGCAATTGAAGTGGATCAGTTATACTATTTTCACAAAATATAAAAACGGACAAGAAGCAAAGATTAGCTTGAAGGAGCCATCTGTGAGAGAATTCAGGGTTTCGGCGATTGGTGGTCGGTATCCACCCCTTAAATTTAACAGAGTAAAAAGTTACACACAGGAAAGCGAAGCTCCGTTGCAATAATAGCAAAAATCAAGTTGTAAGGACAGTGAGAGTACAATATGAATTATTCTTGGAAGAAAATAAATAGCAAAAAAAAAAAATGCAGCAAATTGCCACTATAAAAAAAATTGTAAACATAAAGGTGAATATAAAGATATATAATTTCAATAAAATGTGGTGCGTTTATATATGCCGATTTAAGTCAAAATATACATATTTTTGAAGACAGTTTTTATTTATTTTGTATATCACGTTGTTTATATTTTATAACGGTTTCTATTAGTACATTGTACAACCTGTGAATCACAACTACCTTTTGAAGTATGTTATGTCGATAACAACACATCACAATCAATATTAAAGTATATATAAATAAATTCTTCATAGAATTTTAGTATATAATTATCCAAAGCATTAATATATAATGCCTTGTATTATGTTTCATAAATTGTATAGTTAAGAACTTAAAATATTTTTTCGAATATTGTGAAAAATATCATGACTCTGTTATAATAATTTATTAATTATGTTTGCTCATATTTAATATAGTTAAGTTTGAAATTAAACATAAGAAAATTATATATAAATTTTTCGGATATATTGCGAGCTAAGATTTACAAAAATTTATGAAATGAAGATATAACGATGTATATGTTTACACATGTGTTACACAAACTGCAAGACATGTAAGTCAATCCTTATTCAAAATGAGAATATACATTCGTATTTTGCGCTACTACACATATTGCTCTTTGTTGTGAATCTATCTTTGACTGTTTTATTAATGTATAATCGATAAACTATTTTTTTACAATACGAATTAATCGTCTACGAAGTGAAATTTACATTTCTAGTATTTCTAAGTTAAAATGGCATCACCCGAGATGTGTTTAGAATAAATTTTAACGTCCACTGATATAATTTTTTACAATAATTTTCTTTTTATTTTCTGGATATAAAGCTGCGTCGACTTGAGAAAATGGACGTTGAGAATCATGTTGTACACTACTCGACTAGTAGAAGCTTACATGATTCGAAGATATTATTATTTTTGTTGTTCGAATATACATATATATGCATATGTATATATATATATATATATTTATATATATATATATATATGTATATACATATACACACACACAATATATATATCTTCTCTGAGTTATTGTTTTACAGCAATAAATATATTTCTTATATACTCTTACGTGCTTATTATATTGCCTTTTTATTTATTTAAGTCAGTTCTATATATATAACATATATCACTATTCGTAAAATATTATTGACAATTGACTCTATTAAATTCCTAAATGTGTTTTTCAATAAATTCTTTTAGGAATTAATCATGAAAAGATATTAAGCGAATTGTAACAAGAAAAGTGATAAAAATACTCATTACATGTAAAATTAGGTCTTATTGTTTGAAGAGTTAATCGCATAAATTTTTAATTTATTTCATATCTTCTTCTCTTTTCACAGAGAAATATTTTTAAAATAAAAAGATTCTTAGAGACATACAATTGGAGAAATATTAATTTCTAAAGTTTAGAATATAAGTTGGAATTATTTAATTTTTTTAGACTGGAGAATTGTTATCTTTTATCTCTCAAATATTGAATAAAATAGATTATTTCGCTTTTCTCGTGCTCACCGATACTTCATATATCTTTCATTTTATTTTCAATTTTATTTAAAGTTTAAGATTTTTTTATTGTTTGCAGAATAACCTCATATATTCCCAATTTTGTGAGATATTCGATATGATAAATATATACTTTGTACTCATGATTGTACTTAACCCTCCCGCGATGATCACATAAATTAATTAAGTAACAGTGTATTAAACTCTGTTTTATATATAATATTTATGTATATATATATAATTTCTTTTTTTTCTTTAAATTTAATCTGTAAATTTATATATCTCTAGTATAGAATTCAGCACTTTTCTGGTCTCTGAGTGACACGAAGCGCTCGACTATGTGATCGCCAGTTGTTATAGGCTCAATTTATCACAGACTGCAGAATACCGTCGCGTTCTTCATCACAATTCCTCGCGACCAGAGGGAAGAGAGTTTGTTTTGTTGCACGCAGACGGATCGGACATCCAGGCAAGATCCTTCAACGTTGCAGTATGCATGGAACATACTGCCAAAACGACCATTACGTGCATCACATTGTGGGAGTTCAACACTAAATCCAATCTACCGGGAATCCACTTCTCTGGAATGCGGAGAGCACCAATTGTTGCACCTATCACAGCTATGAGATCCTACAACAAAAAAATCACATTTATTATATATATATGTAATTTCTATCGCTAATATAATAGTAGCGTCTTGTACCGACTCTTATTCGACGAATCGTTGCTTTTATATATATTTTTATATATTTTATATATTAACGTTAAGATGTAAGTATAAAATCAAAATATTAAACCTGTAATATTATATGAATAAGAGCATCAGGTGATCCGCCACTAACGCCGAAACACCTAAGTGCCATTACTAACATCCTCATCAGAAAAGGAGGGGCGAAACACAATCGCCTTTCCCACGGTGATCTCGCAGTCATTGCCTATATACAAATCATGTAACATCTAAGATCCGTTGCAAACCTTAATGTACAAAATTTTATAAATTTGTATATATCACCTTTAAAAGACCCCAAATGCTAAGGAAACAGTAAATAAAAATGCAGCAGTACCAGATATTATCGGCAAGGCAATGGACGGCTGCCGCCATCATCGGTATAGCTCCTGAAATTTAATCGCACGTGAAATAAAAAAATCAAAGCAATCGCACAGGTCTGCGCTTCATCTATAAATGAACCACCGAAACTCTGGCATAGCCATATGCCGATCATGTCGACTTTTAGCAGTGTTCTGTAGAAGACCTCGTCGTAGTTCACGTTCATAAAGAGATGATACAAGAAAGATCCGATCCACGGACTGACCGCGCCAATCAAATGGCACCAGGACAGAATTTCCACGAGTGTCTCTTTTGTATTCCACGGAAGCAGATGCGGCACAGTCACCAGCATGTACAAAATAGCGAATCCTGAAAACACAGAATATACAAAGTACTTTTGATTGACGCGTTTTTCAGATTATATTTATTTTATTTTTTTTTATTTTATTTTTTTAATTTTAAACACACATGATATTCCGCAAGAAATTATGACAATTCAGCTTTTGTTAATTAAAACCAAGTAAAAATACAGCGAACTATTTTAACGAGCTCTTGTCTCCGCATTGTGAAGAAGCTCTGACCTACTAGGATTTTATTTCATGCATATGTGTGCGGGTCGATGTTTGAGAGATGTATCATATACACACGGGGATACATCACAAAAAAAAAAAAAAGATACAGAAACGATTAAGTAATTGAAAAAACCACAAAAGAAAGAAAATGATAAAAAGAAAAGTTCGTATATGTTACATAATTTGAAAAGAGACGAAGGCACACAGAAATATCACTCTCTGTTTTCTTTTGTAAAAAAAAAAAAAAACTTCAGTTTAGATTGGCGCTATTATGTTCGCGTTGAGTGTGTTCTTGTGCGTGACCAAGCTCACGTCACGCGAATAGAAATAATTGCGACGCTACTTCTTTTATTTCATCGAAAAACTGATTATTTATCCGCAAACGTTAAAAAAGTATTTTGCCAGTGTTTGAATTATTAATAAATTTATCGAAGGATCGGTTTTAGCGGAAATATTACATGAATTCGTTTCTCATCGATCGTCCGTTACCCTGCAATGCGTCTTTGTTGAGCGCAATGTTTTTACGGAAGTTTGACCTTGATAGTAATACACACACCTTGACTTTAAATCCCTAACTGATCTAATCCTTTTTCACGTTACAAAACTCTAATCCAGTTACAAACATTCTTTTTCTCTCTCTCTCTCTCTTTCTCTCTTTCTCTCCCTCCTCCTTTCTAATGATGTGTGACTGTATAATTTTTTTCAGTGAAAATATGTGTTCTGACAATGTTTATCAATATTTTTGTCAATATTTATGTTTATTAATATTTTGTTTCATTTTTGGGGTTTTTCAATTTTTTTGCACATAATTGTAATTTCCTAATTCAAATTGCCTTATAATTAATGGCTTAAAGAGTATTTTTTTGTACGTTTATAACGATCAAACGATGAGAGATTCCGAAAAAAAAAAACTTAATTCGCGACGCATGAGATGCAAAACAAAGATGAGCTTAAGAAGTCAATGTGTGCAAAGGAAATAGTCGAATTTCAAAGAAAAAAAAAATAAACCCAGCCGTTTCTTTACTCGCGAGAAATCTCGAATCACACTCTCACCGTGCGTCAGGATGTTGACGGTCTCATTGTGTATGTAGAAGAGACTACCGAGGCATTGACGAATCGTCATGAGCGGTCTGTAGCCGGTGAGGATGTGCGGATTGAATTGGAGGTGCCGCGGCATGTCGCTCCATCGTCGCAGCAGCAGGACTTTGGTCGGCATTTCCTCCGGATGCGACACCTTAGATGCCTCGTCCTGCATGCTGCCGTTGTTTTCACGCTGTACTCCGTCGTGGTCCGTGACGATGTCCTGGTGCGGCAGGCCCGTCTCCGCATGGCGCGGTCGCTCGCCGACCCGGAACAGCGTCGTGCAACGGCGAACGCGCGCGGCGAACCAACTGTCTCGGAGAAGAGGATTTCACTCTACGGCTGCAGCGCGAACGGGCGCACGATGTCGCCCTTCCGAGAGCCAGTTCTCGGAGCTTTAACAGCGGCGGCGGCGGCGGCGGCGGCGGCGGCGGTGGCGGCGACGNCGACGTCGTCGTCACTGCATCGTCGCGCGCGGCGCTAACCCCCGCTCGCCGGCAGCAGCCGTCATCCGCACGCGATTCGGCCTCTCTGACGATCCCGTCGTCACGGTAACCGCATCGATCTCATCCCTCTTTCGGGTGGTAAAAGGTAAACCTCATCACGCGATCTCGGCGTGTCGCAGACGTTTATGTTTGCGAGAGGTTTATGCTTGTGATAATTACTTTAATATTATTTCCGATTCCCGGAAATGCCGTTAGTTGCACCAGTCGGATATTTCGGTCTAAGATTTGGATATAGTTTAACACACACTTTCGAATGGATTATATTTATTACAGCAAATATATGGGAAAGAAATAATGAATATTTAATGATTAATCGATAAAAGAGATATTGATGCAACTGCGCTTGAAACGGGATTGGAATTTTAAGCAGAGAGCTCGGTTTGCACACAAACAGTAGGTGGTCGGACGGATGAGAGATTGCGTGGTGTGTGTGGTCCAAATTCTGAACCTCCCGCATAGATCTTCCGCGTATGACCTCTTGACACAATTTCGGGACGGTGTTTGGGTGTTTTTGAGAGTTAGTGTAGAGAGAGTAGATAACAATCCTAGATCTCATCTCTGCATCATACGCTAACGATAGGTATTCATTATGCAAAGCATATGACGTAATATATTTCAAGCTTTATCGACGAGTTTGCGCATCGCTTCGTATCTGTAGTTGAGCCATTTGCTAAATGAAAATTTATTATCACGCGCGATTTATTAGAAATGTGCAAAAAAGCGTGCAACAAAGAACGTGTCGATGATCAATCTAACATATCAAACTCATGAAAAATGTTACGAGAAATAATGTACATAGTAAGAAATAAAGAATTATTCATGAATAAGTATTTTATTAATATATCAAGATGAACACATGTTTATACAACATATATATACCACAGAAGAAGAACTTGATAAGTCCATTTTTTTCGATTTTGTTTTTGACGTTACTTGATAGTTAAAATAGAATATTTTTTCCAAAGCAAAAGAGGGAGAAATTCTTGATGATCTCGTATATAAACATTTGCGTGTACACAATAATAATTTATATATACAAAAATATTAAAACGCACAAGGAAATACAATTAATTGAATTTGTTGAAACAAAATGACTAATGAAAATTAAAAATTGACCGTAATTTGTTTTCGCGTCGCGAGCGATTTATATCGACAAACGTCACTCTTATTCAAAATCTCAAGAAACGACAGAAACACGATCTAAAAAAAAACTTTCGTCAACAATTTTCTGAAAAAAACTTCGCCGCGGCCGCTGTCCCTTTACTGCACAGATGTCTTTTGATTTGTAAACTGGTATTAATCAATCTTTTTTTTTTTTTTATTATCATTTATATTATCAACGTTGTGATATCATATCAAATAATTACATCACACGTGACACAGCGACATATTTCCGTTTTATACATCTGTTCCTGATCCATAAAAATCTATTTCAGCACTTTAAAGAACCGAATACAATGGATACCAAAATTCCCGATAGACCGCCCGTTGCCCTTCACCCAGTGCCGAAAGATGTTACACACCGGATGAAAACCACCACCGCCACCACGGCGCAAGCGCCGGACGATAAGGTGGACTACCTAGAGCGATTACTTGTGGTGAGTGTTACGCGCGCGATTATGATGTGTACTTGTTCCGCATTGCGATTTCTTCTCAGGTTATCCCCGAGGATTATCCGCGACATTCACGTGTCTTGCTACGCGATAGATTCGCGTATTCAAGGTCGACTGTGTTCCGTTATGCAGGTAGCTCTTTCGCGTCCGTCCGTCTGATTTTACCCTACTCGAAGTCGCCACGTAACGAGGACGCCTTAGGTGTATAATTTGTGGTTCCGCAATTGTGTGTGAGATTAGTACTTAGAAAGTTGCAACCGAGCCAGTTAAATCGAGAGATTTAATTAACTTCGATTATCGACGCAATTTAAAATTTATCCGCAGTCTCATCTTACTCGCAACAAATTCATCCCTCTAGCGTGCATCATTGGCGCAACTCCATGCGAATCACGTGGTTTTGTACGCAAGACACTTGACCTAGCGTTCGCGTATTATCGACATTCTGTCGACTGGACAAAGATTTATTCTTTCGTGTGTGTGCATATCATATGCTTTCTTTCTGCATAAGAGTGATCGTTGCGAACTCTTTTGTTTCCGCGTTGAATTTTCTGCATCGGTTGTTCACAAAGATCTGATTTTTTTTTTTTTTTTTTTTATTTTGTTTACGAAGTTAATCGGCGCATCAAAAGAGTTGAGTCAACTGAAATTTGTGCAGTGTTCTCCACTTGCGACAAAATAAATAAAAAAAACTATAAATTGTAAACGATGCGGTTTATATATACTGATATTTGATTTCCGTTTGTTGCAGCGCACGTGCAGGAAATTATGGACGATTCCGGAAGGAGCGATAACGTCGACGGCGGCGAATTACTTTTCCCATGACCAGTCCAAGTATATTTCATTTGGCGTAGTAACTCAGGTAAACATGTAATGTTGTAAGCAGCTTTCTTTTGTTCTACATGCACATATTCTACATGTATGTTTTTAAATTCCAACGTGATAACAAACTGCAAAAACGTTAAAATATGTAAAATAGCTGGAAGATTAAAATCCAGAGTTTATATAATATCTTTTATTATTTTAGTTTTTTATTTTCTACTTTAATGTTTTTTTTTTTTAAATAAAAATTACAAAATCTTGCAGACTTTCTGTAAAAAGTGCTGCAGAATCTATACGGCGCTTTTAATTTTTGTTACGACAAAACGTAATCTTAATTTCGAAGTGTTTTTTTTCGTGTCTATATGCGCGCGCACATTCACCCCGTTATTTTCATCTTATATCAGTCATGATATCCTCTCAATTGACCATTCGTTGAAAGCGGGAGACGGTAATAAAAATGATAACACAATACAATTGTCAGCACTAGTGATGTGGTGCCACCTACGTACAAGGGCCTATCTTCGTCAGTCTTTAAACTGATATTTGTGAGATGTCTTTCTGTGTGACTCGCTAAATATCGCGTATTTACATGTCCTTGATAAAATATATCTAGCACCTGCTGCAATATTTTGTTAGTGTCGATTATGATGTGGCGTATGATACAACAACTACTGAGAAAAGGTCTTATATGGATAACTGAAAATATTTGGACTCAGGTATGAAATTTCGTATAAAAAATGCTAGTGTGTGTATATATAAATATATATCTCAGTCAAATGTGATTGATTTGCATTTTATTCAATAAAGACACGTATCTACTTATCGTATACACGTGTATATGAAAATGAATTACTTTTTAAGTAAAGTTTTACATACATAAACATTATATGTATATATATATATATATATATATATATATATATATATAAGTGTTTATATTTATATAAACACTTGTACAAGATATATTTAAAAATTTACAAAATACTTCAAAAGTTCTTTTCTAATCACCGTATGCCGACTTTATCGTTATGAGCAATGTTATCTATCACAGTCAGCGGTAAGAGGATTACATAATCAGTGAATAAAAATATGTACTTAATCTCGTATTTTGCCAGATTTCGGCTTTAATATATTTTTAACAATTTCCAGAAGAGAGTTCACTCTTGGTTTATTATAGGTAGATAAAAACAAATGTGTGAAAAATTAGGTCGCACATTCGTCGATAGCAATATTATATTCTCAGTATAAATTCAAAACTACGTAGAAATTGTTACAATTCAAAGAGCGGTGTAAATATCTTGTCGAACAACAATCTGTGAATTAAATAAAGTATATGCAATTACTTAACAATGCACCTTTATGTATTTATATTTAAAAAATACATATTAGAAACTTGAGAAACTTTATTACCTCAGTCAGAACTCTTTTAGGCCTGTTCTACAATATAGTCGTAAGAAATTGACCAATCACAATCGATTATTCTTCTGTAATTTGTCTGTGATTGGTCAATTTCTTACGACTTACAGCTTACGACTGTATTGTAGAACAGACCTTAGTATTTTGGATGGCTCTTTCGTCTTCGTTTCGTATTCGTCTCACTTCGTGAGTCTTCGTAAGCTCGTAGGAGTGACTCACGCACAGTTCTTTTCGTGCGCGCCCCAACGGAATAAAATCTACTATCTATTTATTGGAATCGTCGGAACAATAAGTAGTCTCAAACTACTCGAAAACTTAGTCACGCAATAAGGTTTGAGAAAAGTTGAATTTTCGAATATATCTGTTGTTGTGCGCCGAAATTTTCCTACATTTGTTGGAAAATATTGTGTACAGAGCCCGTTTACAAAAGGCCCAGATAACAGAGCCGTCCCTGGCTTGCCGATAGTCGCCGAATAAAGTCGAAGAGGTCTCTCCGATCGCATTGATCCAAGGTCCACGTCGTTGTCACACAATACTGTCTCGTACACTGTCGTGCTCGTCGACATTTTGTGTTTTAGTGGGTTTAATTTCGGGACCAAGCGAGCGCCGCATCTTCGTTGTAAGTTCTAATCGTTTATATTTATAATCGCACATTCACGACTTGGTACATGGTTAACAAAGCATCGTGCAAAATCCATCTAGGATCAGCGCGTGTTCTTGCATTCTTCGTTTCCCCTATTAAGCGCACTCTATAATTTCAAGATGGCCGTTGTTGCTGCTGCTGCTGCAAACGGCCCCTTATGGTGTATTTTCTGCGTAACATATCATGCGCAATTATCTTGCATGCCTGCCGCTTGCTTTATTGTGTGTCTCGTTTGCGTTCGAGGGTGATTGCGTGTCGCTTCCTGGCGACGCGCGACCCGTTCGATATCTGTTTCTGTGGGTTTTTGCCCGATCCCTCGAGACGCGACGTGCCTATCATCGATCTCGAGCGATGAAGCCACGCGCGCCTGTGTTCACGCCGAAGCACTAACCCAATTTTTCCGCCACACTGCCGATCATGTGTTTCTCTCTTATTACATCATATCACATTTCTTTTCACCGACAACTTCCGCTCGTGTAACGCTAATATTTTGGCGGGATCGTTTGGAATTCCGCGTGAGACGTCGCGATGAATTTTTATGCGGTATATAAATTTATACTCGTGATCTCGATTTTGTATCTTGATGCAACGCGAAACGCGTATCTCGATTTAGATTAAGATTGCTAGAGAATTTCATATTTTCAGTCTCTCTCGAAAATTTTAGCTCGCGTGTGGTCGATTTTTTTTTCTTTTTTTTATTTTTCTTCCTCTCCCGCGGAGTGGGCTAAATTTCTACAAGTAGTGTCGTCATAATGTGACGCTCTCCTCACGAATGCGACTGCCCACGTTTTGCAGAATTTTTTGAGCTGATGTCCACGTCGTTGTCGAAAAACAGTGTCATACCACAAGCATCATCTACACGCTCCTGGATATCGTCCTTCTTCGATTTCATTTGGGATCAAGTGGGCCTGTTCCGCCTTCCTAACGTAAGTACACGCAGTATTCGCTCCGATTTAAAAAAAAAAGAAAAAAAACACTCGGTTCGGCTTCTTCAGTTGATTGATTACTCGATGTTGTATCAATATCGTGTACTCCATATTGTATATACTGTTTTTTTTTTGCGCTCCTTAATTTATCTCCGACTTCATAAAAACTCGTATTGTCGTGTATCCTGAGTGAAGTTGGTTTCTCGTGCGTTGTTGACACAATTTTGTCGGGTGTATTTTTACCATTTTTTGTTGCGGCATCATCATTGTCATGTTCATGATACGCCAGTCACATGTGCATGTGATATTGTAATTGCTGTTACATCGTCAGTGTGGGATTAACTAATTCATTCTCAGGATTAATGGCGCTGTATATTTGCTATACCTCTGCTTTGAGAAGTTAGTGAAGTTCTTTCTATGAACTGTTGTAGGGCTGTTGCACACAAAATGACATAGGGTGCTTTTCAGTTGCATACACAGGCGACACACAGTGTTCATTAGTGTAAGAATGTATTGGTGTCTCACTCACACTAGTGGATACTGTTACACAGCGTCGCCTGTGTAGCTGGAAAGCACCCATAGCTGCATATGCATAGCATAAGACTGGACCATTTTGGCCAATAACCAGCATAAAGTCGCCATAGTGATTTACGGAACGTAACATTAAACTATGCTAAATACTCATTGGTTAAGATTGTCTTAAGCATATGAAGCTATAGCATTTTGTGTGCAATAGCTCTTACGTTATCTAATTCTGTGATCTGTTTCATACTAATTATCTAGATTGACTTAACTCTATGTAAAGCCAGCTTTGTTGGTAAAAATAGTGTGGAGGACAAGTATTGGGAATACACAAATTTGATGAGTTATTCCTTCACATTATTATATTTACTCGAGTTACAGAAAATAAATACACAAGTTGGTGTTAGTTTAACAGATAGAAATTGGAAATTTAATAAACTACTTTTTGTGTGATATTAGTCTCTTGATGGTGATGGAGAGACATAGATCCTTTCACTTCTGTTAGTTTGTTGATGTATCTTACTTTTCATGTTTCTTGCACATAAAATGATGCAAATATAAAACAAAATTACAGAAAAATATAAAAGCATCAAATATAAGTAAGCTGACCACCCGTAAACAAGAAATTTCCAATCTTCCAAGTAGTTAACTGTCACATACTTACGTACTTATCATCTAATTTTATTCCTACTTACTAATTCTTAGTTATCAGTTTCTTTTTAATTTCTTTGTTTTATTCAGAGAACTCACAGAAATAGAAATACTATCTTCCTAACTAATGCCATATGTTGGCTGTTCTTTTTTCAAAAACATCTATTTCAATTTTTTTTATTTTTTAGATAAAAACAGAATTTTTGCTGACTCGGAAGCTAAAGTGCTTTTTTTTAATACGATTTTGCATTTTTATGTCATAATGGTAAGTTTTCTTATGAACTTTATTCAGAAATATAAAATATACAGAAAATGTATAATAAAATAGAAAATTTCACTCATATAGTCAAGTGAATCTTTTTCTGATTAAAATTGAAAAAACTAGTTTTTCTTTTGTCAAATTTAATGCGATGCACGTTAGCATAAATCACATTTTATTTGTTCCAGATGCCGCGAAGCAGGAGGCGTCACCGCTCTCGTAGCCATTCGAGAACGCGTTCGCACTCGCTGGGTTCGCCTCAATATGAGCATAAACGCAGACGTATTGATTATGAGAGTCCACAGAGTAAAGGAACTTATAGGTGAGTTTATCTTAATTTAACCGCATTATCTTATTATCATACTGTGTGACAAATTTATTCTTTTCGTCCAAACACAAAAACCAAACGATAAGCCAGCCTTTATGTAGTTATCTCCAAAATCTTAAACGGCTATAGTGTCACATTTATATTTCGTAAAATATAGAATGATAAAATTATAAAATTTTTCTCTTGGTTGAGAATAAACGTTAGATAAATCGGACAAAAGTTTTCTGAAACCTATACCAAGAGTGATTTTACTTTATGATGAGTTCTCTTTCTCTCTCTCTCTCAGACTTTTTTACAGAAACATTATAAAGTAAAATCACTTTTTTTTCCATGTGATGTTTCGAGAATATGCATCTCCCTTTCTCTCCGTCGCATTGTCAAAGAAAGTTGCAAGAAAAAGGGGGAGAGCGCGTGCGGGAAGAGGGAGATTACTCTCGGTAGCTTCATCGAGGCCAGTACGGCCAACGATTCTCTCCCTCTCCGTTCCCACGTCGTTCTAACCGGCAATAGAGCTTCTCCATGAAGTCTTCATGGCTTGTCAGTCGTGATCCGTGCGTTCGAGCTTCAACAAGTTTCATCGTCCGAGACCTGTTCTTAGCCCTCGTTATTCTAAACGGTTCACGAGAAGAAGGCGTGTGTACGTGAGTGCTGACGCAAAATATCGTCAGTAATATCGCGCATTCGTCGTCGAGAGAAGTAAATTTACGGTAGCGCGACTTTTATAGGGAGATAAGAAGGAGATCGGGGTATTTTAGTGTTAGAAATTGCAATAGAATTTTATTGTCATTTTATATTTCTCGTTCATGCGTTATTCATGTGAAAAATCTAAAGTAGTTCGCACAAAGCGTTTTTTCGTTTCAACGAGCAAACGTTTTGAAACTTAGAAACGATTTCGAGAACATCTGCTTCACAAAGCGTCTAATGTAAGGTGCAATGAATCACTAGGAAAAATATATTTATAGTGCTGTAATCTGTTTTGCGCGCCACGTGCACGTTTACAGGTGCCACTTATTTAAACAAACGTTATCGCTTTAACAACACGCGCACACACACCGATCTTTCGATAGCAGAAAAAACGCGGAAAAAAAAGATAGAACAAAAAAAACTTGCATGTTAACGCGCTCGAGACAATAAATGATGCGCAACCTTGCGTTTTAACAAAGCTGCGGGTTACCGAGAGATAAGATAACAACTTTTGATAAATTTTTTTGTTAAAATTTATAACAATTTTGAGATTGTTGTTTTTTTCTTTTTTCTCTCTCTTTTGTCGGACAAGTTTACTTTTGAAATTGGACACTCTTCTTAAAAACACATCTTAATCATTTTGTGCTTCGTTAATTATGCATTCGAAGTAACCGCGCAATTGTGATTCAAGTGTGGCGCGCAAGCATGAATTACTGATTAATTAAAATACTTCTTCGTATACTTCTCTCGCCTTTAATGGGACCGCCGTAAAGGTCTGCTTTAATGAATAGTAGTAATTTTCTTCTCGCATTACTTCCTGATCTTCTAGGTCAATGACTGTGTCGGTAACTGGACGTGATAAAACTCGCGATATGTTGAAATAAAAAAAAAAAAAAAAAAGAAAGAAAGAAAGAAAGAAAGAAAAACAATCTTAAACACAGACGCCCCGGAGTACCGTTCTCTTCTGGCGCCGTAATAAATGATCGCATTTCGTGTGCTTCCTGCAGAAAAAAGATCGCGCGGATCCAAGGGATCAAAGACGCAAGGACGATCATAGTATACTTCTCTTGTCCGAGGGTTTCGCTAATGTGATTTTTGACACTCCCAAACCCGTTTTGGTCAGTCGACGTAACATTTTTTTTTTTTCTTTTTTGTGATCGACTTCAAAGCGCGCGGCGCTTTTTAAAACGAATTGAAACGATATCCGCGTTGCGTCACGATGATTCGTCGCAACATGACGGTGTATTGCGTTTTACATTTATCGTGAGAATGGCTCGTGCGAAGAGAGCTACGTAAGAAGATGACTTGTAATCGCGTTTCTTCCAAACAACAACAACAAAAAAAGTCGCATTTTATTGTTTTTCATCGAAATAAGTTTTCTTTGCTACGTAAGAGAAGGATGTTTTAAAAGACGTATCCGCACGTCGTTTCACTCCGATCGAATTTAACGAATTCCGCGCCAACCTTGAACAATTGACCAGTGCTCTTTCGATGCTCGCGAAATGAAAGAAGAAATGTGACATCTTGCACGCGATCTCACAAATCGATTCGAACTGGCCTTTAGAGTCCGTCAAGTATTTGAAATCCACGTGCCTCACGTTGTATTTTCATCAAAAGAAATTACATCTCTTTATGTATGTACGAAGACATTTAAGGAGGTCATAATTGGCGAACGGCTTGTGCGATAAATTCAATAACCGACAATCTTCATTTCTTTTACGTCGAACACAAAAAGAATTCTCGCGACTCTCTTGTCTTCGGTCGCAGAATCAGACTTCGGAGAAATCTGATTGGAGGAGATTGATAGTGCTCTTGAACTGGATATCTATAGACTTTGCAATTGATCTCTTTATTCAAATACAACATCGTAGAAAGAGTACCTTCTTGAAGTTCCGTTATTGTTATTATTGTGTGTCAACACAATCTTACGATTTTGTTAAAATCGCAGAGAATTATCCATCATTTTTTTTCATCGTCATTATCATAATTCAGTTAGTCCTCTTGCAATCTTTCGTCGGGACTAGCTTGTTGTTGAGGTCACGCAAACTAAAGCAAGGTCAAGGTTGGTCTTGAACAGTTTGATGGTGATTGAAACCGTCGCGTGCAGACGCGAACGAAGAAGAAAAAGAAAGGAAAAGTTACAACAAGAGAGTTAAACTTTTGTATTTCGTGACTCCGAGCCGTCGTTATCCTCTTTCTTTAAGATCAACTGATTATCCAGAAATTTGTCTTGTTTTCTTTAATTAGATTAGTTCGTTGCACTTGCTCAGTGAAAGTGTTTTCGTCGGTTTTTTCGAGGTTGAAGAAACACGCATGAGATAATTGCAGGTTGCACACGAGTGCGTTGAACTATTAGCGGATAAAAAATGCGCAAACTCCGTTAATGCTATTAATATTATTTTAGATAAAGGTCTCCATTGGGTAATCAGTTTAATCGCGCTTACAACGCTTTCTAATCGTTTTAATAGCAACAAAAATAAATAATTAAAGATTTAATAGCAACAAAAATTAATTAAGTAAAGATTTCAAACTTTGTTAAATATATTTTTGTACGTACTTAAATAAATTAATTTTCATTAAAATATACGTACTGTTGCTTGTTTGTTTTTTTTTTTTTTTTAATATAAAGTTTTCGTACTTACAATGCTGTCGAAATGAGGTTTCGGAAAATATAAATATAGATTTTCTCAGAAGACGTGGTAAACCAGACAAACATATGTAGATGTATGTAGGTTAGGTTATATAAACGATGAACGTAACCAATTTTGCTATATCTCCGTTGAAAATATTCGCTCAATATATAAATTAATATGTTCTCGCTAAATAATCGAACTTAAACGCATATATGTTAGTCACGCTTTGGAATTGCTATCGCAAACACACATACACACACACAAGCAACCGAACATCACTGGAGTCTGCTTAATCCAGGTCGCAAAACAAAAGAACATTTTTAAAGGATGCCAGTTCTGTACGTTTCCCTCGTTTCCTGGATGTCAAGGTACAGTATGAAACAAAAATATGCTTCCCAACAATAAAATAATTTTAACACGAGAATTTAATTTTTTACCGTACGCAGAGAGACTCATTTAAAAAGAGTATCAGTTATATTGGAAGTAATGTAATTTCGCAGCGACTACATATAGATAAGAAGATCGTATCATTCCTCGTGAGTTTATTGATTCGCAAATACGCCACTTGCGATACACGTATGCAAATGTTTTGAGAGTTTAACAAACAGTTGTATCATTTTTTTTAATGGCTTGATATTTTTTAATTTAGTTCCTTAATCTTTTTTAAAATTTTATTCTCTGAGATGATTTCTGTAATATTATGTAAAGTGTACAATTTACAACGTTATTAAGATAATTTCTTTAAATCTACTTGTTATAAATATCATTAAATATAATTGTATTAATTATATTTAACGATATTATCGCGAATTCAGCATTCAGCAGTGTTTGATGAAAATTCTGAGTAGAAATCTTTAAACCAGTTCAGCTTCCTTGCTGGCGGATTCGAGCTGCTTGATTGCTGCTTGACCGTGAACCTATCGTGCGGTTGATGCACCATACAGAAGAAAAAAAAATACGAAACAATAGCCGTTCAGCTTGTCACTCGATCGCGACTCATCAAATCCTCTTGAGCGCTTTACTATTGTGTTTGTCATCTGGCAATCATTTTCTGGTGACATTGGTGACTGGAACAGTAATCTCTTCCACATGCATATTTACTCTTGGTAGATAAACGAATTAATTCCTCCGTGAAATTTTCATTGGTTGGCAAATAACTTTGAAACTCAATGTTCTTGAAGTTCTGTTCAATCAGAACTCTCGCCGACTTCTGTTTCATTTGTGAATCATCGCAAACTTTATGTTTCAAGTGTTCTTTTACGTCATCAGCTATTTTTTTTTTTTAATTTAGTAAAAATACTCTTGAAGTTTTTACATTTTTTGTTGTTGTAACACGTATTAAGAATAATTTATATTAATATTATACTTAGATATTTCGTTTAGATTGTTTATAACAGATAAGTGCTCTTATCTTATGCACAAGCAAGCCCGATAGTCTATTTGAGGAAGGCGGATTAATTAGGTCATCTCATGGTTGCTCTGATAGAAACGTGTGTTATACGTGACGCGACACAACCTTGATTCCCACTTAGCTTCGCTCTAGATGATGTTAAACGTTCGATTTCTCGCTACATTAACATTTCGACATATTTAGCTCTTGCACTAGTTGGACAAATTGTAATGTAATTTGTTTTATAACTTATTCTTACATAAAAAAAAAAAGGATTTTTGTTTACGAAAAGAGAAACTACGTGAAATTGTAATATATCCAACAGTGATGCGCGACAAAAATTGTGTGTTTGACATCTACATGCTAGTAATAAGTATCGAATAAAATAATTTATCTGCATTTCAGCGGGGAACGAGTGCTGAGGTCTCGTCAGCACGAGCGTGGAACTAGCCAGGAACGTCGATACAAGCGTAGCCACCGTCGATCGCCTAGCAGCGGGCGACAACATGGACATCGCGATCGCGATCGGGATCGAGCTCATCTAGCGCATCCCACGTCGTCCCGTCGTACGCGTCTCCATCGTCATCATGGCTCCTCGTCACCTAGCCAGGAGCGTCATCGTCATCGATCACTTTCCACCAGGAGTCAGGTGAGTCCGTGTGATAATGCACACTCAATAGTATATATTCTCTATATTACGCGTTTCTTTTCGCCACATATTGTACAGCGTCGCGACACACGACCGATGACTTTACGAACAGTCGATTCGATTGAGTCATACTTTCAACCCCTAATTCTACGAAGACATACACATAAGCAGACGCCATGTACTTGTCGACAAAACGTTATCAGCGAAATGCGTGCCGGATAAACGTGTATTTTAAACATAAATAATTCATTATTTGAAATTGTCTTCAATTACTTTGGAAATAATTTCTATTTCTCGAAATATGTAAAAATAATTTGAAAGCCTTAATCTCTTCGAAAGATATAATTTAAAAGTATTATCTCTTTATGTGCGCACATACAAAACGTACTCTCACGATATAAAAGTCCAAGTAACACATTTTCATTATCTTTTTCCTAATTAAACAGAAGTTAATAGTTTTTTTTTTTATCGAGATGTTATCCTTTAATGTTCGTTGTACAATTCTACAACCAAAATATGGTGTAGACGATTAGATCAGCTTTTATACGCTTCTTATCTTTATACTCAAAACAAACGATAATAATCTATGAAAGGAAACAAAATAACTCACCGAGTTAAGTAATAGTAAAGCAATCAGAAAAACAATCTGTGAAAAATTTAATCTCTCAGTCTCTACATTGGCTCTTGATAACAAGGTTCAGATCTCTCTGATGTTCAAACTCTGATGTTCTTATGCTATTTAACGAATTTCGACGCGTTGCAAGAATCTCTCAATAATGAATCAATATACATATAAAGAGTAGAACACAAAGAGAGAGAAAGAAGAGTTAACTTATGAATGTTTGTCGATTGGATCAAACGGAGAACAATCACTGGAGCAACATGCACGTCGGCTGTATGCTCGGAGCAAATACCGATGATTCTTCTTTCTTACTCGACGCCGGCTATTTTCGACCGACGACTATTTTCGAGGGGAACTCGTCACGCGGTTTCGCCGCGGTTTTAGTGCGAGTTTGCGCCAGATGGCCAACGCAACGTCGCCGTCGTCGTCGTTGTCGAGTAACGTCGTGCCGGCAAGTAGGCCGGTCCACCGAAAGCTGAGACTTCCTCGTCGCTGATTCTCCAAGAAGAAAAAGTTTGGGACTGAAGACAACGCTACGGGGTTTTAAATTTTTCCCACATTTGAACGCATTATTTCGACGGTAGTATCGATATCAAGATCTTCGGTCTAAGTCGAACAAGTTTCAGCTGTTCTTTTGCATTCAAACAGTGCAAAAGTAACGAATTTCCTCTCCCCTGCGGGGAAAAACTTAAAACCTCACTTACGAAAAGTATTGTGAATCGAATGTCGATCCCGATTTCGAAAAGTTTGGCGACACAGCCTGTGACCCAGAATTGTTTAACCTGGATTTAGAAATACATGTGCGTTGCAGTTGGCAAGATGTGTCTGTGAGACGCGGCGCAAAGTGTAGGTGTTCGGGATAAACCATTTGCGTTTTCACGCACGCCGTCAATCTGGATCCTGGAAATTGGGCCGGGCTTGGCAACGGCGGCGGTTTGGTCACCGATGATCGACCGTCGTCGTCTTATCAGGCAGCAGCAAGTCAGAATCTGGACTTTCTGATGTCCGGAAGCGTCCCCTGGTGGCCGCGTCACGACTGGGACGCGTGGTTGCAGCGCAACGTTACCGAGACTACCAAGGAGTTCAACGTAAAACTTGACGTCACGCCCGAAACTAACAATACATCGACTTCCGAGGTAGCAACAATGCAGCGAGATCTTCGTGTAGCACCGTTTTGATCTTAATTCCTCATTCGAGTGCGCATTGTCCACCCTCAGTGTATTTTTTTTTTTTGTGCATTTGGTAGCTACAAATCTACCCCCTTCCTCGAAGATAAAAACCTGAAAAGAGGTTTCGCTTCATAATTTTCCTTGAACGGTTTAATTGTTTTTCTTCACTTTTGTAATATTAAAAATTGTAGCTTTATCGTTCAAGTAACAGTTTTATTTTTTTTTTTTAGGTTTGTGAGGCTAAAATAAAATATATAAAAAAAAACCAGATTTATCCCTCTCAGAAAAGAGGTTAACACGTAGAACAAACGCGTTCATTTCTGTTGGCTATTCGCCATGCAGCAACAGCGGTGACATAGCGCGAGCTTGTCGAGTCGGTTAAGCCAGCCAGGACTTTAACATTTAAACGCAGCGCGCCGCTGATGACGCTGAGTTCTTCTGTACGCATGGCGATCATGGCGCACGCGTTTCAAGCTTACTCTGGTTTATATTTGGCATTGCCCGTTCTCGAAGATGACGACGACGCAACTTAGAGAACGAGAAGCGAAATGTTCCAGCGTGTTTTGGCGCCCGTTACTTATTCTCTTCCCTTCCCGTTTTTTTAACTCATCAGCGAGACCTAACCTTGGTCAATATTTTTCCGCGGCAAGGGAGCGGAAGAAACACGCGTAACTTTCGGCAATTACCTAATCTGGCGCTTCCGCCGTCTGCAAAACACAATCTTCCAATGATGATTTGTCGATCGGAACTTTCTGATCTTGATTCTTTGCGATTAATGACAATATATTCGCTCTTACCTTCGAGATCACTCGTGTAACAACAAATTTTTCAACTTCAAGTTCAATACTTGTTTATAAAAAAAAAAAAAGAAAAAAACGCGCCCACACGCGCGTATTTTAATTTTTAAATATAGTCCGATTTCTAAGTTTGAGCCAAATTAATCGGTCACTTCGCCAAAAAATATTTTTGAGATGATTCTGAAATTGATGTGGGCGAGTAGTCCCGCGCGCACGAACTACGTCGCTATTTTGTAGAAACGGCGTATATTTATATCGACAACTCGTACTTAAAATCCACGACAGGGCGATATCTTCGACCTCGCAACCTTGAAAGACAACTTCATGTTCTTATTAATAGTACACCGGAAGTCCGATCAAAAACTTATCTGCTATAATCCATTTGATCGAGAGATCTCTCTGATTTCGCGTCTGAGAATGAGTTTTCTTCGGAGAAAATTTCTGGAAACTTGATTTCATCGTGTTTTTTTTTTCTTTTGTCACTTGGAGGAAAATCTTTCTGTCGTTTCATCTTATGCTCAAGTGTCAATTTTCTCTCTCATAAACTTCTTTATGTTCTTCCACAAGAGAGATCTTTTGTGTTATTTTTACCCACATGCAAAGAGTGGGTGATGATCTCGCATCTGTTTGTAGTCTAAATATTGTCATTTGGTAAAAAGACAACAACTTGTGACTATTATGCGATCAATATTGGGCCACGCGGAGGACTTGCTCTACATCGAACTGGCATCGTTGCCGTTTCGTAATTTTCTATGTGTGTCAAGGTACGGAAAGCGCGAACGACGCGGTCCGCGTGAAAACACGCTCGGCGACACGAGGCAGCTCTCTCGAGATGCGTTTTCTCGTGACGCGTGCATCTCGTAAAAGCGATTATTGCCACCGGGCTTACATGGGAGCAACCAGGAAGCACGAAGTTGAGCCAGACTCGAGATCCGCACGGAGCGTCGTGCACGGAACTTCGACGCGTTCCGAAATAAAGTGCGAGACAATTTACGTAATACCGCCGCTGCTGATCCCGCTTCTTTTTCCCTTGCGTGTTTTTCTCTCTTCTTCTTCTTCTCACCTGTACCTCTCTTCGTCTATTTCGATCGTTCTATCTTTTTCGTTGCGCGTGTGAGTTACGCTAATCAAGCTCTCTTCGTCGCTCCGCTTGCTGATCACTCTTGAAAATTCGGTTTCGAGAGAGAAGGACGAATCGTTCTCGTCGGAGCGGGCGGTCTCACCACCGCTCCCTGATATTTTTAGTGCGACGAGAGAGTATTTGGCGGGGCGCACTGAGTTTCGCCTCGTCGTCGTCGTGATCTTCGTGAACGTCGTCCGTTCGTCGTCCGTTCTCCCTGACCGTCGTCGTGGTCATAGTTTAGTGCCTTCCTTCGGCGTGTTCGCGCCTTTCCGTAGTGATGTACCTGCGTAGAATATCGTTTCGTCAACTTCGGTGTCTTCGTTTTCGATTGCTACTGTCACGGCTTTTCTCTTTGCGCGACTCCGTCGCGGAGCATGTCGCGCTGAGATCATCTCGCAAAATCGTCTACGACGACCTTGAGCAATCGCGCGATTTCTTGATCTGAAAGATCAGGTTTTGATAAGAGATTTTCACTTTTTTGAGACAAACACAAGCCGCTTCAAATGTTTATATTTACGCCGCGCGACAACATGTCGACCTCGCGACAAGGTTCGACCTCACGGCGTAATCGTTACGCGCGCTCGTCCACCACGACGAGCGTGACGCAGATGCTGAGCGAGTCCTGCTCGAGTCTTCTTCAGAAGCTAGCAACGAGGGTGCGCGGAACATCCACTCTGAACGATCGTGGCAACACGGCCGCGAGACGATCGCCCAATCTCGGCCGATTGGGAAACACGCGAAGTCGCTTAGAGGATAAGTACAGCACGATCTTGGATAAATATTCAAGCAAACGGCACGGCGACGATTTGGAACGGGATAATCGTATTTATTCGAGGAAACAGGAGCGCGATCAGCACAACTACTGTAATCGCGATAACAGTCCGTTTGTGCGCGATGACAAGACTCTCGAGCCTTCGATGACTCGCACCGTTATCAAGAGTCCTACCAGCGTGATTCTCACCGAAAAAGCTTATCCTTACGTGACTTCTGCGATCAGCAAAGAACCTAGACGGGAAAAGACGCCCGCTTATCGTCGTACCGATCGACAGATCTTGCTGCTGAACTCGGATGCTTATCGCCGTTACGGCAGACACAAATCCGGACACGCGGAAACGCGCAATCGAAAAGTTAAACCGCATCGAAATGGCAAGAGCGAGCAGCTGGACACTCACTCGACGTCCCTCAGACTGTCCCGACCGGTAAAGATCGAGTCGTTAACATTTACAGACAACGAGGAAGTTGTGACCGACCCGGACAAAACCCCGATCGCGAACAGCAACGTAATCGAGAATCTTCAAATTGCTCAAAATGTTCAAAATGTTCAAAACAACGTCACTCAGCAGAACGCGCACGACGCCGAGGATGAGGATCCCGCGATCACGAACAGAGCGGCTAAACGAAAAGAGATTCAGAGTCTGATCCTGAAGTACGCCGCGATGGAGGATACGTACAGTCAGCTGGCAGCCGGTGGACAAACGAATGCCCGTCCCAGCATGACGGAACTCATCGCCAGCAAGTACAGAAAGAGCAATCATCGTAACAACCAGAACGACAACACGTCGAAGAGGATGATAGCCTCTTCGGACGCGAGTGCGATTAGGGAATTGAACGCGATCTGCGGCGCGATTGTAAGTTGTCGAACCGCGCCGCTCGAAATTTCACAGTCGCGAAAGCGGCCCGTTTTTTACAAGCAGAGCGTGTCGTCCGTCGCCGCTGTTGTTGTCTTGCTTGCTTCTGTCTTCTCTCCGCGTGCGTGTGTTGTATGCATGTGCACGCAAATCAAATAACCGCGCGTGCGTTAATTCTTTCCTCCGTGTCTTCCGATGCATCACTTCCTGCTGTACTTCACGCTGTCTGATCTTATCGCAACAGAATTGTCCTCTCGTCAGCAGTTGAAAAATTCTATTCTAACGCTATCTCTCGTTGCGATCAACTAAACGCTCGAGCACTTGAGCCAATGTTTATATATTCGTATACTTCACAGCCTTTGGACACAACAGTGCCATCTCAACACTTAGCCTTAATCCTGATCTACCTTATCGACGTTGATATATAATATCACACAATATTGCATTATTATATATTAACTGTATGTCTTTTCAACAATAAGAAGAGTGAGAGTCACGTTCTGTGATGCAGCATTTGCTGCGTATAAAGTACTACTTACGTTTTTACTTTTCGATTTAATTCCGTTTACTTTATTACTACTATATAATAAAGTAGGACGAAGAAATTTTCCCGAGACCTGTGTTGTTCACATTTATAATAGAGAATTGAAAAGCCGACTTGTTGCCACACAAATTGTCATTGCGTCGACGGTATACATTGAAACAAATTTTCCGTTTCACAAATTTCATATATATATATACATATACATACTGATAACGCGAACACGAGAAAGTACATGGCTCTGCTTCTCTTCTTCAGATACTTTCTGTTTTATTTCGTAGTGTGTAGAAATATGACTTGCAAGACTTTGATTAGTCGACAATCTTAACGACAGGTCAGATTCCGTGTACGTTTGTATATTCTCGATAAGGTAGGGTCGATATATATATACATATATATACCGATCAGTATTGTTACCTGTCGCAACGGCGCCCCATGAAGATCGAAAGTTAACACATCCGTATCGATCATCGTGGAGCGGCCGTTTGCGCGAGCACGTAAGTACCATGATGAATGAGTCTATGATGAAGCAATTAACAAATTATAACAAAAAGCTACGTCTCCAAGCGTGTTAGATGAAAGGTAAAAAAGGTGTTACGAGCACTTCGAAGAAGCTGTCCGTCGCTCGTCCGAGTAAATTTGTGTTTTCTTTTTTTTTTTTTTTTTTTCTTTTTTTTTCTTCATTTTTGTACTTGGTTTTTTGTTCTTCGTTGAGATTGGAATTCGGATTAATGAAGAACAATTTGTTGTTGTTCGCAGAGTAATCGTTGATCAATCGTAGAAATGCACGCATATATATATATATATAAATTGTACGTGTATTGTCGTTAAAATTTATTGACATATTTTATCTCGCGATTCGCGTACACGCCAATACCGATATATACTCTCTCTGCTTTTCTCTATCTGTATCTACATACATTAGAAACGTGTCGATAGTCCGTTTCACGCGCGACGTATTGCAAAGTTTTACTCTACGTAAGTCCGTGTGAAGCCGTGCGCGTGTGAGACGGCTCCTTCAAGGCACGCATATACCAGGTCTAACACGAATATATACATATATATAACAAAGTATGCACAGGCGAGCGGAGATAAAAGAAAAAATAACGAAAAAATAAAAAAACCTCGGATAAATATAATTAAAAATTATAAATATAAGAAAACGACTTGCCGTAACGCCAAAAAAAAAAAAAAAACAAATAAAAAGTTCGAATAAATAAAAGAAAAGCCGTAAAAAAAAAAAGTAATAACGAAAAGAAAAAGAAATATAATAGTATGCGCTTTGAACGGATGGTTAAATTCGTAACCACAACTTTCTGACTTGGCAAACCATTTTGCCCTCTCCCCTTTCTCTCTGATTGTTGGGTTACCATCTCCGTTGTAATGGAATGGAATGGAAATGGATATGGCACACACGGATATGGTGGTCGACTGACTGACTGGGCGCTCGGATCGGGTCTGTGGCGTCTCTCAATGATGACGATGACGATGACGATGTTATTCCACCCTCCTACACCCCCACCGTACACACTTGTACGTTCGTCCCGTGCTTACACACGTCCTCTGCCGCGTGTTACACGGGTACCTTCGCCGTCTCGCGGTGGTGGTGGCGGCGGTGGTGGTTGGATGACACACGATGATGTTGGCAATCGGTTGACGCGGCCGCCTCGACGATGCTACCCCCGAACATGGACACACACGGATGGTGACTACCTGCACGTCGACCGCTATGGCGCCTCCAACATTGGGATTATCACGCATCCTACTTCCGGCTCCACGATATCGAATCGGACCGACGCGAACCGGGGTACTGTGAATTGGGTCCAACACTTGGCATGCGCCGATACCGATACCGCCGGCCCAAATAGAGCCCACGACCGCCCTCCGTCGAGGACGACGATGACGGCCACCTTGTATACCAATCCGGCGACATCCTGGCGAATCGATGTTCGTGACTAAGTCAATACACTTTTGTAGTAATTAAGCAAGCCTCAGGTTGATTAATTGATCGATCGGTTATCTACAGTATATCTGCCCATATTCTCTGTCTCTCTCTCTCTCTCTCTCTCTCTCTATGTCTCTCTCTCTCTCTCTCTCTCTCTCTCTGTTTCTCTCTCTCTCTCTCTCTCTCTCTCTCTCTCTCTCTCTCTCTCTCTCTCTTTCTTTCTTCTCTCTNTCTCTCTCTCTCTCTCTCTCTCTCTCTCTCTCTCTCTCTCTCTCTCTCTCTCTTTCTTTCTTCTCTCTTCTCTTTCTCTCACTCACACACATACATACACACACTCTTTTTTTCTTTTTCTTACTTTCTGTTTCTTCTTTCCTTGCCTTAATTATAGGCGTTACATATTATGAAACAATATCTCTACGACACGAGAAGAGTAACAGTTTACACATTAATCACATTGTTGATGTATTGATGTTCTCGATGAGTGTCGCTGTTTAGTATACACACATATATACGAGCATATATATATAGATATATTATATAGATATATTATATACATTTATGTGAAAAAACAACTCACTTTCTACGTTATATATCCGCAGACACGTTTGAAGCGCGATTCTCTGTTTTTAGAACGAAAGTTTTCGAATTTTTCATCGCACGCGCTATATAACAATATTTACGGGGCTAAACAGAAAAAAAAAAAAAAAAAAAAAAAAAAAAAAAAAGAATAGATCTCTCTCTGTATCTCTGTCTTGTCTATATATGATTTATTTTCAGAAAGATTAAGAGTAACATGCATATATCCAATTATCACATAATATCAACAGAGCACGTCAAGGAAAACTCGTCAGCTCGACAACGACGACGACGATTATCGGGAAGTCGGCGCAGAGAAAGAATTTTTTTTTCTTTTTTTTTTTTTTGTCTTCACGTCTTCGCGATTCTCTTTTCAAACGCGTGAAGAATGTTATTTACGGAGACAGAGAAAATCGGAGGAAGAGAGGGAGCAGAGATGACGAGAAAAGGAACGAAAATCCGACAATTGCGCTATCTCGATACGTCCTCCTCGCGAGATGACGTGTTTTTCTCGCTCGTGATACTTGCGCGCGAGGACACCTGGCATTTCACTCTCGCGCGAACTCTCGCTACTCTCGTTTATCCTCGCGTTCCCGACGCGTCTCTTGAACTCTTCGCCTACACGTGCGCCTTCTCCCATTAAGTTTATAAACAACGAAAGAAGAAACGCGTGTGTGTATTTTTTTTTTGTTTTTTTCCACTTCGATTTTCGAGTAGCAAATGCCACGCGGTTCCCGCGCGTTCGTAAAGAGAAACTAAATCAGGCTATACCCTTAGCTAGGGCCCTTTAGGAAAGCAGCAGTTTCCGATCGATGTCATTTAAACTCTACGCGCGAGATACCGTTCTTCATTTATTCATTATTCCGTTCACCATAAAACCGCAGCATATATACGATAACGCACACGAACCCAGCCGAACGCCTACGCGGAAGGGTCTCGCCCGCGTGTCTTCTCTCTCTTTCTCACGTTTTCTTTATTTATTTTTTTTTCTTTTTTCTTTGAAATGCGCGACGGTTCTCCTTGAGCGATCTTCTTTTATCCCTTATCTAAAAAGAGCGACGAGAACCGGGGGCATCCGCTTGAAGGTGAGCGAGAGGGTTAGCCCCCGGTTTGTCGCGCCCGGTTCGACGCGGGCGAGCACACTCTCGTGTGGGCCGCAAGGCCCCGTATCCGCTGGACATTTACCCCGGTTTTTGCATTGCAGATAAAGTACTGGCCACCCTAGGAGAGGGTACTTTTGGAAAAGTTGTCAAGGTTAAGGACTTGCAAATGTAAGTGCCAGTTCATACATAAGTATAAATAGGTAATTTTACTTCGCGTCACGGTTTATCCGGTCCTCTCTCCTCCGTCCATGCGTCCTGGACCTCCATCCACATATTTATTTCTTGTTCTCTCTTTCTCTATTTTGCACGTACATCGCACGCGTCTTCGTTCGTTTTACGCTGAAGAATATCCCAAATGTTGCGACGACTCGTGGAGTGGTTGGACGGCGAGCAGAAATAGCTATCCGGCACTGTCACAAAATGACGCGCGAGTGGTCGCAATAATAGGATGGCCTTGCACTTTGTTTTACGAGCCAGGCGTTTACGATGGCCGCGAGAATTAGATCCGTTTAGCGGAATACGAAATTACGACGTGTAACGATCGTAGCGTTTAAAAAACGTCAAAAAAAAAAAAAAAAAAACGTGTTACGCTCCGCGATGGTGAAATTCGAATTGCGGGATATGAACGTGTGTACGTGTTCGAAATCACAATCGTTGTGCTAAATGTTGCAGGGATCATATAATGGCTCTAAAAATTATTAAAAATGTGGAGAAATACAGAGAGGCGGCGAAGTTGGAAATAAACGCTCTTGAAAAAATTGCTGCAAAGGATCCGGAAGGACAACAGTTAGTATATTATATATTTGTTTAATTAATTTATTTGTGCGCTTCACATCAGAAGATCTGATTTTTATTAATATATACATATATATCGATATTAATCGATCGAACAAAACGGGTAAGAAAGACGGTTGTTGTTAAAATTATCGATATATTTCGTTCTTTTTCAGTCTATGCGTGAAGATGCTCGATTGGTTCAACTATCACGGACATATGTGTATTGCATTTGAAATGCTCGGTCTGAGTGTTTTCGACTTCTTGGTAAGTAACCGGGAGAAACAGATATCTAACCGATATAACGTACTAATAAAAGTTATTTTTACAGAGAGATAACAGTTACCAACCGTATCCATTGGAACATGTTAGACACATGGGCTACCAACTTTGCTACGCCGTGAAGTTCTTGCACGACAACAAGCTTACGCACACGGATCTCAAGCCGGAAAACATCTTGTTCGTCGATTCAGATTACGAAAGCACATATAACAGTAAAAAGGTGTGTTATATTGTAATATTAAACCGTCGTTGTTATTATTGAACTTATCGGATGTGTTATGTTTTGGCACGTAATATGAGTTTTTCTTCTAAAGTGTTTCAAAAAAGCTTTTTCTTTTTAAGCGGAGAGACATGAGACGTGTGAAACGAACCGACATTAGACTCATCGACTTCGGTAGCGCAACTTTTGATCACGAGCATCATAGTACAATTGTTAGCACAAGACACTATAGAGCGCCCGAAGTGATCTTAGGTGAGTGCTTTTTTTAAAATATTTTTCGATAAACGTGACGATTGCATTATCGTAACGCAATGTTGTTGTTTTTTTTTTTTTGTACGCAGAACTGGGTTGGTCCCAGCCGTGTGACGTCTGGTCCATCGGTTGCATCTTGTTCGAATTGTATTTGGGCATCACATTATTTCAAACACATGACAATCGTGAGCATCTAGCGATGATGGAGCGTATACTCGGCTCGATACCGCATCGCATGGCTCGCAAAACCAAAACCAAGTACTTCTACCACGGCCAATTAGATTGGGACGACAAGAGTTCGGCCGGTAGATACGTACGAGAGAATTGCAAGCCGTTACATGTAAGTGTTTTTCAATTGAAAAACTTTAACTTTAGATTTTGAATGAATAATTGAATTGTCTTTTTTTATTTTTCGTTCTGTAAACAATTCGCATTGTTATGTTTGTTGTAGCGTTACATGCTATCCGATGACGAAGAGCATCGTCAGCTGTTCGATCTCATTCAGAGAATGTTGGATTACGAACCTTCGCAGCGTATTACCTTGAAAGATGCGCTAATGCATCCGTTTTTCGATGCGTTGCCAGCTTCTCAAAGATTACCTGATCCACGAGCAGCTGGTGACTCTCAACAGTCTCACGAACGATCACACTCGCTCTCTCGATGAAGCTAGGAAAGGGACCGACCTCCGTGCTGGACAGACACTCCACTTTCAACAACATTACTGCCCTACGTTTTCATTCTGATCAGATTTACCACTTCGTGATATGCTTCTTTCATAGCGATGATGAAATTCAAGTTCTGATGCTGAAAGATGATGCGTTATATACGTATATATCAATTACTGATCATCGGAATTTGTTCCAATTTCAAATACCGCACTTCTTCTGGCGGAACTATAAACATGAAAGTAGAAAAAGCAGTAGTGCGGTAGTGTCGTGGAACTTGGACTAATAATTTTGAGTGCTTTTCAACGAGTGCTTACAAGCGATCGAGTTATATTTCTCTTTATTACCAATAAGATCGTAGCTGATTATATAAATCTGATTATCGATCGCAAAAACGGCAACGAGGTCCCTGTTACTGGCGTATAAATGCCAGTGTGTCTGCTCAGTGTAGTGTAACAGAGTCCCACACACAAAATTGTAAACAATTTTTTAAATGCTATTCTCTGTACATTTTGTCTCTTAAATTTATTACCATGTTATTACTGTCACACAAAAAAAAAAAAGTACGAAGTAAAGATCACTCTTGGGGTCCGCAGTTTATAATATCTCTGCTTGTTATAAATTGAAGACCATGGACGTGTTCTAGCAGTAAGTATCAAACTAGTGATAAAGGAAAGAAAATAGTTTTACGCGTGAATCGTGTGTGTCGACTAAAGATCGAGAGAAAGGACGCGAGCGAAAGAGAAAGGAGTGTGTGAAGTACGATCATCAATTCGACGTTGTGTGAATTACATACAGCTCTTAAAATGTATAAGAATATATAATAATTATAAAGAAATGTTTTCACAAGAATTTTTTTCGTACCACGAATGGAGATGTTTCATTTTTGCAAACATGGAATTTGTAATATATTTGGCAATTTACTTTTTGGCCTAATAAAGCAAAATTGTGTCGATTCCATATATTTATGTTATTGTTTTTTTCTTTTTTGTTGTTTTTTTTTTTTTTTTTTTGTAATTACAACTTGAAATAACAGAAGTACTATTGCAGAAAGTGACGTTGTTACGCAAAGCCACAGTCTCGTTTTTACTTTTGTGTCACAAACACCTTTGATTTGCACAACTGTGTATCATCCAATGTGTAAGTTTTGTTTGTTCTTAGTTATATCTGCGAAATAAACGCGGTTTGATATATGCCGCTGTCTCATCAAACAAGGGAAATGTTTAATAAAAAAAGCGATGTTTCGAGTAGCAATAAAATAAATACAATTTCTTTCAAATATCAGCATCGATATATTTATTTGTTCAACCAGCAAATAAATTCTCAAAATAAGCTTTTTCAAATATGAAAAATGTCGATGTTTGCGTTGAACATATGTTTATTTTTTTTTTTGTGACATTTAATAAATTTATCTTACAAACTAATTTACGTTTGCACGCGTACACAATGCTTGAAATAAGCCCGATCAACAGGCTACAGAAAAACAAATAGTTTGCTAATAAAATTTAAATTCCCGAGAACACATTCTTATTCTGTCTCCCTTATTGGACCCAAAAATCGTCAAAAAGTTAGGTCTTCGTCTAAAAGGTCTTCGGTAAACTTAAGTAATTTACATTTTCGGCCACGGATAAACCGGAGGTATGGACGACTTGTAGCTTGTATCGTACAACTGTGCTTTGACAAAAGCCTCGCAATTTTCAGGCTCCGGTTGTACTGATGCCAAACCTGCATGAAGAAAAGCAAAAACTCTTTTATTATAAACAAAAACAAGAGTAATTTTTTTCTACATGATGGAACATGCAAGATGCTTCTTCAATGTCTACACATCTTCGTGATGTTTTTTTATACTCACAGTTATCGTAAGCATACTTCACTAGCTTGCACGCTATTTTCAACGAACACATCTGTATGTCAGACAGTGGCGGATAAATATTTCCGCTGTTCAACTGGGCATCCGATACCAGTTCAGCAAGAGTCGTCGCGGCCATAAGGAAAACATCTTCAGGAATCGTACGCATACCGGCACATATCGCTGCCAGCGCGATTCCTGGAAAGATGTAACTGTTATTACCCTGGCCAGGATGAAGAGTCTTGCCCTTGTATTCAAATGGTGGGAAAGGCGAACCACTTGCGAAAATGCATCTTCCCTGTAATTGATTATCAGTTTGATTTATATTAACATATATATCCAAGAATAACAATAATAGTTTAACACGAAAATAATGGAAAAATATTATCGCGACAAATTCCTGAATGTAATATAAAATTTCAAACCTCCGTGGCGGTGTACGCTTCTTCGGCAGTGCATTCCGCCTTGCTTGTTGGATTACTCAGAGCGAAGATAACAGGGATTTCGTTGTTCCGTCCCATTTCTTGCAATATTTCTTTAGTGAAAGCGCCTCTGACAGCAGCTGCGCCGATGAGAACCGAGGGTTTGACTGTTTTAACAACTTCTATCAGAGTGTCAATTGGTTGGTCGTTGCGAGCATAGTGCAGTTTGTGTTCCGTCAGTCCACCTTTCGGACGATTTTGAACGATCAATCCTTTCGAGTCCACCATCCAAATTTTGCTCTTCGCTTCTTCTTCCGACACTCCTTCCTTTTGCATCGCAATTACACATAGCGATGCAATGCCCAACGACGCCTGCAAATAGTTTGTTGTTTAAAACTATTGAGCTTCTTTCACAGCGCTTTTAAATGTCTGTGTCTAACTTTATATTTTACATTTTTTTTTTTTTTTATTTTATTATTATATATATATATTTTTTTAATGTATTTTTTTGAGAGAGAAAGATATTAACCTCCCCGGCACCCTGAAATACGATCGTATTTTCCGAGAGCTTCTTGCCGGTAATACGAAGCGATGCCAACAGACCGGCAACGGCGACGGCGGCAGTACCTTGAATATCATCGTTAAAGGTACAATAGTCATCGCGATACTTGCTGAGTAGTCTGAACGCATTGAGGTTTCCGAAATCTTCAAATTGGATTAACGTATTCTGGCCGTATCGCTTCACGACAGCCTGCATGAACTCGTCCAAGAACTCGTCATATTCCGACCCAGTGACACGCCTTTGCCTGAGACCGATGTACAGAGGATCGTCTAGTAAAGACTGTGAAAAAAAAAGTATAGAATTTATCAAACAATTTGTATTGTTGATTCTAACTTGAGCTACTTACATTTCAGATATACCGTCACACATACCTGAGTATTGGTGCCAACATCCAAAGTAATGGGCAAGCAATGATGAGGCTTGATGCCAGCTAACGCGGTGTACAACGACAACTTTCCTACGGGAATACCCATACCGTGCGCACCCAAGTCACCTAGTCCCAATATTCTCTCACCGTCCGTAACGACGATCGCACGTACGTCGTGCTCCGGCCAGTTCTTGAGGACGTCATAAATATGACCCTTGTCGTGGATGCTTATGAAGAGACCGCGCGGTCTTCGATAAACTAGACCGAATTTCTGACACGCCAGACCCACGGTTGGCGTGTACACCAGCGGCATCATTTTACTTACATCCTCTATCAACAAACGGTAGAAGAGTTTCTCGTTTCTGTCCTATGGGAACAATACTCTATGTAAGAATCAAGCGTGAAAGAAGAAAAACGTAGGCCTGATCAAGCGGGGGAGGAGAAGACTAAATAGCGTCTTCGATCAAACGGCAGCAATTAAACTGCCCATGTTCATGTACCAGTAGGCCTATGAGATAAATGTATTTCGAGAGCTCGTCCGTGTAGCGGTCCAGATTGAGGCGACAAAGCTCTAACTGTTCTTCTTGAGTTTTTACGGCTGCCGGTAGGAGACCATGTATACCCAGCGTCTGTCTTTCCTCGATGGTAAATGCCATACCCTGAAACACAACAATATAATATTTGCTTAATATATGCGCTTGTGTCACATATGGAAATAAAATCAAAACTAAAAGTGGCACATTTAATGATTATTTCAATTCTCTTTGTTTTTGTGCAACATTGCAAAAAGGAATTAATCTACGAGCAATTAGTCGGAACATACAAACATTTTATGACTCGTTCGACTCCGATCACATTGATAAGCATTGACTCCGACCGCAATTAAAAATAATGATATAAAAATTTGCTGACTGTGTGATTACAGCCAGATTAGGTGAAAGGTGATCGGCTGATCGTCTCACGTCTATTTTTAAAAATGTAAATGTTGCGATAAGGTCTGGTGACAAATGTGTATGTGTGTGCGTGTGCGCGCGTGAGATTTAGAAAATATCTATAGTCTTTCCATGATCCACATTCGCTCCCGAGAATAATGACAACGCGATGCTCGCGGCGATATTGTGACATGATCGTATTTTACCGCCAATTTTTTTTTTTTTTTTTTTTTTCTTCAAAGCGAGTACTAGAACCAGTGCCAGGTAATCAGTCACTCGGATGGCTGCTGATGTTACAAATTTATTGCGTCATCAAAATGTTATTAAACTCGCACTTCGCTCGCTCGCACTTTGAACGAAATCTCTATACTGAGGGATGAGGTGATTTCTCATCCGACTTGGCTTATCTAACTGCGGTTGATGAACCACGCTACCCGACGATGATTCCATCACCTTCGTACGCCACGAAAGTTCAGCGAGTTTATTATTATTCGCGCAAAATGATAAATCAAATCGACCGCTAATCAATAAGACGCACTGTCTGCGGTGCTTCCTTTTATATGCACTTTGTGCTGAATATTCCATACACATCTAATTATAATTAAACGTTAAATATTTCTTTGTACGGAATTCTTTTTTTTTATTTTAACGAAATGTGTGTGTGTGTGTGTGTATGTGTGTGTTTGCGTCGTTTTCTATAACGAGATATACTACTCGTTAAAAAAAAAATTGCAAAATGTGCAATTACGAAAAAAGAAAGAAAGGAAACAGAGAAACAGTTTATGTTATACGATATGTGTCATATCGCGCAGTCACGGGCTGTAAATGCTAAACGGTGTGATACCGTCTATTGTGCCGGGGTAATATCTATTATAATGTAATCTCTCTTCTCTTTATAGATTATCAGCTTACATAAAGTTAAAAATTTCCAGGAAACACAAGACATTTTTGCGAGAAACACAAAAAGCTCTTACTTGATAATTTCAACTTTTTTTTTATATTGTCAGATAAAATATATCTTTTTTTAATATATATCGATTTTAAACTGTCGCCATTTGCGATATTCTCGGCGCTTTTTGAAGAGACGCTTTTGAAGAGATCTTTCTCGAAATAAATAAAAACGCTAATTCGCTACGGGACGGTGAGTTGTGTATAATAATTGAATCTAATTCGACAGGTCAGCGCGCTCGCACCATCCGCCGTACTTTTCCATTATAGACAGACCCTCTCTGTCCATTTAGTTGCGTTCTAAAACGACGGCTGTAAAAAAATTATCCGTGTGAAATGTTATTACCGATTTTGTCGTTTAAAAACATATTGTTGCGTATCATAATTACACAGCTATTGTCTCATAAAAGTTTTTATTATACTACTTGCTGCTATTTGTGCACGCTTGTAAAGTTTTTACTGATATATATATTCTCACTCGATAATATCCGAGGGAAAAGACAATGAGCCACGTTGTTTTAATGAAATATAAAACTTCGCGGCATGTTTTTTATTGTCCGTTGATAATGCTGACAAGGCTGTTCCGAGAGCGCGATTCAGTACGCGTTTCTCATGTTTGCACGCACTTTAATCACAGGAAAATATACAGAATTCGTCACCGAATAAGGAATGCGTTACCGCATGCGAGTAACAAATAAAGAGAAGAAGGCGTCTTTCGTGCGCATACATACTACAACTAAGTTAATTATTTTGACGCTACACATAAACAGTGTTTTCCGTTATCTAGATAAAATTATCTAGATGTTCATCTAGATGTAATAATTGTTTTATTTTATCTTTATCTAAATAATTAAAATATATGACATCTTTATCTGTATCTCAGATAAAAAAAGTAGTATCTTTTGTAAATTATCTAAGATAATGAGTACGCACTCTGAATGTGACTTTTCAGTACAGGATAACAAATAATTGTACTTCGAAGAAATCGTTTATCCGATAGCACATTTGAAAAACTATTGTTTTTAAAAACTAAAACCTTATAATATATTTACATATTAACCTTATATATAGAATAAATGTAATTTACTTATTACATACTTATAATATGCTTATTATACTCAAATGTATAATGTATATCAAAATATACGCTTATTTTCTATAGATTTTCTTGAGATGTATTTAATTTCCTAACTTCTTTAATATCTTAAAATTATCTAGATAAAAATCTCAACTAAATCATCTTTTATCTAGATATGATCAAATCGGATTATCTTTATCTTATCTGAGATACATACGTATATGTTTTATCTAATCTGTATCTAGATTATTTCAAATTATCTAAGCGCAACACTGCACATAAATAAATGTATTACGGCGTATATTACAAAAAATGTCGAAACGCGTGAATACACATATTTTTTGGCGGTTGTATGGAAAACAAAGAAGTCGGGAATTTTGATATATATACAGACTTCGATCGTTCAACAAAATCGCAAAATCGGTCTTAGCTATAATACCCTTCCGTCCAGAGCGAGCAGAGTTTCCGGGACGTGTGGGCTTCGGTTCCTATCCGGAATGAGACTCCACCAATCGTTGTCCATTATTATTTGTCGTCGCCGCACTATCACTGTCAAAATTGTTCTTCGAGATTTTTAACATCTCACGACAAAACAACCGACCGTGGAAACGGTTGCTGGGGTTCTTGACTCCCGTGACGGCGACCCTACGACCTGTGCACGGATCGATAGGGGGCTGGCCCTGTTCTTCAATTCTTGAATATAAAGTGGCTTTTCGTGACCTACCGCAAGGATTATACGTATGCCCCGTAAGCTTTGAAACACGTACGAGACCGTTTGTCGCCGATCAGAATATTGCAAATAACACAGATAAACTATATATAGATAAGGCGGTTTCCAAGGTATACGTGGAACTTATTTTTCACGTCTCTTTTGTCGTGCGCGTTTATTGTCGAACAAACGTATTGTCACAAATGAAAACGAAAAAAAGCATACCCCCCCCCCCCGATGGGAAAAACATTTGTGAAATTGTGTGACAAAATCTTGCATGAAAATTGTGTGATTTGCAATTAAGTAGATATATTTTGAGAAATAGAGATGTAAAAAATATTGATCTTTTATCAAATATTTGTAACCGTTTGCAAAATTAATTTCCAAATACTATTTCGGCAAAACGATATGGCAAATCATTTTAGCGGTATGTTTGCAAAATTGAACTTAAAAAAAAATTGTTCAATAATTGAGAAAAAAATTTCAGCTGTGTGGTGTTCAAAACATGTAGAAATATATATTTGCATATAAAGAAATCAAATTAATTCATGTATATATACTTATGAAAATGCGTAACGACTCTTTTCTCATTTTTGATAAATATTATTTACAAAATTTTATTTTGACAAAAAACCTGTTGCGTTGTGGCGAATCGTGTTAGTGCAATCATTGCAAAATCTTCGTCATTCATGATGCCATTTTTGTCCAATATTTTTTCACAATTTGCCTATTGGGGTACGAGAATAAATAATCTTTTGCTTTCAAAAATTTAGAGATTTTTTATTTCTCTGTTTATCTTCGCGGCATTTTCAAAAGGTTGACATTTAATTAATTGCAATTATACGTTTTTAACGTTTTGATTGACATCGAGATTACAAACGACTGAAAAAATTCAAAAATTAAATTATAGAAATTTGTCAGGGCTGTATCAACCGCGGATTGCAATTTAGTTTCGTGATTGCGCAAGCGTATTAGCGTGAGTGTTAACGGAACTGTGTGATATCATCCTGCAATTTGTCGAACTGTGATGCAGCTTGAATTTGTAGTTAAACTTCGCTCACAGATCCGCGAAGCTTTTGTTCATCGTGAATCATTTCTATATTTTGCTTTCCGCAGTAGAAAATGTTTCCTTTGGTTTAGTTCCGCCGCGTTCACATTTATTCAGTTTATGTTTAATTCACAAGAATCAACACAAAAATTGTTGATCTTTGACTCGTTTTTTTCTTCGAGTCACAATAACTCTAGGTTTCGATCAGATACAAGAGCGTAGATTAATAATTTATAAGGATAGTTCGATATAATGATGACGCATGTGTTTTTCTCTCACGACGGTAAAAATATTTGCTTATTTAACGCAAAGGTGTTCTTTACACACGTTATGGAACAAAATTTTTCGTTTTTTTGCAATACTTGACTCGCTTGTTCATTGTTTGTCGAGTTTAACAAATTGACACATTTGCCGACTCGCAATATCAGCCCTCAAATTACAATCGGTTGTTTTATCGATCGCATCTGAGCGACAACGCGATTGTCACGTAGCAATTATCTCGTCGCTCTTGGATCGCGACGTAAATTTTTTATTTTATTGCGCAAATGATGATCTGTATGCGCCGAGACATATCCGGAGGCCTTACCTTGTTAAGTTGCGGGTTTCTGATATGGTCGAGGCCACGCAGAAGACCGGCGCAGACGGCGTCGCCGCTTCCTCGTTGCCCCAGCTGATCGCGTTCCAGGTTCGACATGGTCGACAACGATTTGTTCCTGTTGGAGTCGGGCCGACTACTGGTTTGAATCCTACGGAACAGAGCGACGAGTATATGAACACGCGGAGAGATCACGCACACACACGCGCGACGGCACGTCGTCGGTGGTATCGCGAGCGCAAACGACGTATCGCGTCGGCGACATCAAAGAGTGCGGGGAGAATTATAAAAGAGCTACTGCTGCCGTGTTCGCTACAGGTGGCGCGGTTTCTCTCATATAAAAAAAAATCGTTTTTCTAATACGAAATGCTATCCTTAACGTACTCTGTGCGTCCTTAATTTTGTTCCTGATTTTCTGAGTTTTTTTCTTGATTTTTATTAAAACCAAATACAATGTTCGTATTTCTAGAAATTTTGTACAGGCAGTTCTCTGTATAAATATTTCTCTCTGCGATCGAGAACGTCTTATTGATTTGTTTTTATTCGCGATTATATCAATATTAAAAGGTTTACGGTCTCTGTAAAATTTTGCAATTTTTTTTTTCCCCGAAACGATCTAACGTCAGGGCGCGGATTGTATCTAACACGTACCTGCAAAAGAGGCACGACTCAACGCACGCGCGTTTTATTCGCGCAATCATGCAACATCATGGTTGAATAATGATATACTAATGATTGATTAAACGTGAGAAAATATAGAATAGATTGCGGATACCGATTTTACAATTTTACAAACTCGCTATCGCGACGCGGAGCAAAGTACAAAATCGAGCGAACAAACGTTTCCGTTTACTTCTCGCGTCGTTTCGATCGAAGTTTTTCAAGTGCGTCCGTTGCATTTCATTCGTTAGATTTCAGTTGTTGAAACTAGTACCGAGTGAGGCCTATTACATCATCCGCGTACTATCTACACGCGGAATTATTGTAATTACACACAACGGACATAATTACTTTTTAAAAACACATTCGCTTGTTTATGTTGCACGAAGAAACGTTACAACAACACTTTTTAGAATTAAAACTAATTCGAGATTAAATTACAATTGGACTAATTATAATAATAGAAAGTGGTACAACACTATCTATAGGAAAGTAACGTCGGCCTCGGAGATTCGAAGTAAAACCAGAAATTCAACAAAAAGAAGAACAAGTGACGCAAGAGTTTTCGCGTGTTACTCGATCAACGCGACAAAATTCACCTTTTACAAATACATTGGCATTATATCGGTATTTTACCTGTCGTTGCACATATGCTGATGCTGACGACAGATTTCAGGTTCAGAGTCGATTGCGTAATGCAAGCCGCTCGTTCGACGGAGAAAACCCGTGAAATCACCACCGAGTGGTTTGAGGAACTGCCTCGAGGACATGTTTTACACGGACTAACACTTTGCGTGTGTCTTATCTTTCTCGTCGTCGAATTAAAGCGGGGAAAACGATCGTCGATGGACGATTTGACATATATATATATATATACATATGTACGACGTGTGTTTTATTATCAATAAATTTCTTTCCCTCGCGACGGGCAGACTGTCTCGCGCGTGGACACTGTGTGTTTATCATCGACATCGTTTTATCAGAGCATGACACATAACTGATGACGCTCAATCACCTTATACCTCGAACTACGAGACGATTTTTAATTCGATCACTTTCTCTCAACACGCGAGACTTGTTAATTCCGGTCTTGTTAATAATATCTTGAGAAACGTAATCCCGTAATTCAAAATCTGATTGCTATACTAGATCACACACACATTTTTATTTCAGATTCGAAAGAAGATAAGAACTCTTAGATTGAAGACTGAAAAGTAAAAAAAAAAAAAGCAATCTTGTAACTTTAGATGAATTTTTAGGTCAATCTTGTCATCTTTGATTAAACTAATCGGTTAAATGTCGATCGTGATTGGTCAATTCTGCCAAACAAGTAATCCAATCGACCAGTTCCAATGGAATAAATCGGTTAATCGAAGTTGGTGAAGCGACTCTGTACTTCTTAGGACAAAATATGTTTCGGTCCTTAGCCGCAAAGTGTGTTAAAACGTACTACAAAAAGAGACAGAAGAGACTTACATCTTGCAGTCTCGGTGTTCGCTATCTTTGGAGTGTTTGTTGCCCATCTCGTGACAGATCGAAATGTTTTACTAACGATCTATAGCGCGCGGAGAGATGTGTGTAGAAATTTTTTTCCCCGATCTCGCTATCGATATCACAAACAATGCAACAAAATAACTTTCTATAACGCCCAGGTGGACGCGAAAGATTAACGTGTGCGCCGATTTAGCGTATTTCTGTGTCGGAATTTTAAAAATGAGTTTTTTTTTTTTTAGAAAGAAAACGATTTTTGTTACACACACGCCAAGTAAAATCGCGAGCTCCGATCACGAACAGATCGCGAATATGACTAGCAGAACCGTCATTGGTTCAAGAAGAAGGAGAACGGGCCTGCACACAAACCGAAGTGTATCGCAATCCATAATACACTTATGTACGTTTCGGAAAGTAAGAGAATCCAAATGAATTTTTCGTTACCTCCGCGTTTATCTGACATACACGTTTTGCGTCGAGAGCCGCGTGTTGATTCCGCATGTGCATACAATTCAATGAATAACAACGCGTGAGAGAGATCGGTCTCAGATCGGTCGATCTTTATGAATGATAAATAAAAAAACTTACATTTCAACACACAATTTGCACTTACGCGCGCGCGAAACGTCTCGTGTCGCTTGTGGACGAAGCTGTTTTTCTGCTAATGTTGAAAAAACGAAATTTTTTTTTTTTATGAGAATGTCAGTTACACGTAACAAAACAATTATTATACAATACGTGTTCAACCTCGAAAGATAGTAGCATCTCACTGGAAGCGTCCGGATTACAGTCAAATTACTCTTGACAGGCATTCGCGAAATATTTTACGAATATCTCGTTATCTGATCGATAATCGTTTCTCGTGACAAATGAAGATATGGCAATATGAATTTTTGTAGAATGCAGCCGTAGATATTTAAGACTCGCAATTAGACTTTTCTGCAGTATTTGTTAAAGCGCAAATTATATATATATATATATATATGTATAAAGATATTATTGTATTTCTGTGCGTATAATTGCTACATTTTGTTTATTATATTATTCTTATAATATATAAATATATATTATAAGATTATAAGATATCTTATAATATATAAATATATATTATAAGAAATTTATATATAATAAATCTTATATATTTATAATGTATAAATATATATTATAAAATTTATTATATATATATAAATTCTCATGCACATTATTGTAAAATATTGTGAAAGGAACGTGAATACTGCCGCGTTTTACGAGTTTTCTCCCGACGAAATGCTTTTGTAATTGTTCAATGGCAGGGGAAGTGAACGCATGGTGAAAGTCGTAATTTATCGCAATATGGACATATCCGCGGAAAAAAGAGAGAACGAGAAATAATTTTATAACTGTTTTAAACTGTTTGAGAAAAATCCAGTTATTTGTTATTGTTTATTCTAATACAAAATCTTTTTTTTTTAGTTTGACGATCATAGTTAGTTCAATATATGTGTATATTGTAGAATGTGTGATTTTATGCTCTGTGACTAGTTGTTCGGTTGATTGCTGATATAGTTTTTGTTCAACGGTGTTCCTTTATTGATCACACTCGACGCACGTGTTTTGATTCTACGTACCTACACAGCACTACATCACAGCACGACATAAGTTTGTAACATCTGATCAGTGTGATTGTGAAACGAATTGTTCGAACAGTTCGCGCATATATTTCTGAAAGACTGTCGAATTTATTTTAGTCCATTGTTTTGCGTGGGAACGAAAACACAATGGCGCAAATAGGAAATGTGGTACGCGAATTATTTTTGTGCACACAAATGTTTACGTACTGCTACGTTATAACCTAACTGATATAGAGTTAGCTTTCAATATGTAACGACTAAAAAATTATCATTAAATTTATGTCTTATTCTACATTATTCTGTTTTTTTTAAATCCTACCTTTTTGTAAAAACGATTGTTGTAACAAATAAATATCTACCTTTAAGACGGCAGATCAATTAATTGCTGGATCCAGTGTGTTGTCAAGACCCGCGGAAGAATTCGACAATGATGTAAGTGGAATCTGCGTACAAGCGCCACACATTGTGTTACACTTTGAATTATTTATTTTACATATGAAAAGAATATCTATATACGTATCTTCTTATGCTTACCTGTTGCTATTTTAGCCATCCGTAGAAGCAATGTGGGCGATGAAAGCCATGGAACATGCAGAGGTTTATTTCAATGTAAGTTTTTATGATATTTAATTTTATGCGCACAACTTATCAAAGTTTTAAACAAAAAAACAAATTTTATACGATTTAGATTTTGTGCTCGGTTGACCCCAAGTTTTTGAAACTCACACCTCACGACGAACAGATCTACAAGGCGTTTAAAGATAGTTTTCCTACCATGAAAGTAGACAAAATAGACGAAGATGAACTGAAATCTCCAGAAGGAAAGGCGAAATGGAGGCCGTTTTGCGAACAATTTAGAGACATTGTAGAGGATTACAGTTTTGGTACGTTATTAAGGGCAGATTGTACCGGAGATTATTCAGAAGAGAATAGCATATTGACAACCAGAATACAGTTCTATGCCATAGAACTTGCCAGAAATAGAGAAGGTTTCAATGACGGCGTGCGAGAAAAATATAAACCAAAGAAAGCTGTAAAAACATGATCGAATATTGACTGCAACTACGCTAGCGCCACTAAAAACAAATTCAGACGTAGAAGTTCTCGATTATTCCTTTTTATGATTTTTAAATATGTAAGAAATATACAATTTTATAAGACATATACAATAAAACAACAATACGAAAATAATAGGTGTGGAAAATTTATTGTATTTTTTTTTTTTTTTTGAAAGAATTTTATTTTTTTTAAATTAATAACAAGAAGATTCTTCGGGCTCAGGAGTCTTTAAAACTAATGAATGAAATAAATTGGGTTGTAAGAGCCGTTTGCAGGATGTTGCGCAGAGATTGTGCTTAAATATATATATACATATGTATACACATATATACTTCGAAATAATTTTTTTCCTCCATATAGGATGCTGGATTTGCATCACATATATATGAAGGACCCCGTATACCACCCTAACTAATTTTAAAATATTATCAGATTAATATTCGATAGATGTGCTAAGTATTGCGAGACAAACTCCAAGTGCCTCGGTAACCTAACAGGGAAAGCGACGGCCCGGAAAGCCGGAGATTCTAGGTTTGACTTCTGGCTGAGGAGTTTGTTTCGCAATATTTTAAAATTAGTTAGGGGGGTATACGGGGTCCTTCATATATATGTGATGCAAATCCAGCATTCTATATGGAGGAAAAAAATTATTTCGAAGTATATATGTGTATACATATATATATATTTAAGGACATTCTCTGCACAACATCCTGCAAACGGCTCTTACAACCCAATACAATTTATTTCATTCATTCATTTATTTTTTTTTTTCGTCTGGTATCTGCAAACTGATCAACGGATTCGACGCTCGAGCTTGATACTTCGATTTGACAGCTGTTGCTTTTGATTGTACCGCATCTCTATCAAACTTCCTTTTTCTTTTTCCTATTCCTAAATTTCTCAAGGTTGGTGGTATTATGTATTCAGGTACGTCCTTCAAATGTGATTGCAATTTCACTGTGTGTAATGCCTTGTCCTGGCGCAGTGACTGCAGATCTCGCGGATTATCCTCAAAGTAGCTTTTGAGTTTTTCGCAATTCAGAACTTCCTGTTTGATCTCCTTTAATCGCGCCTCTCGAACAGCGATTCTTGTAACAGCCTTCCAAGCATCTTTTGCACGATACCTGATTTAATTAATATCATTAATATCATGAACACTTCCGCGAGTCAATTTGTCTCGCGTTAAAAAAAAAGAATATGTCATCTAATTAAGTATATCAATGATAATAATGAGAAAAATTGAACACGCACCGAAAGCCTTCCACTTCTTCCAATTTGAACATGTAAGTCTTAAATAGATTTTCACACTGGTAGGTACGCTTTAATTGATCTCCTACTTCCTCCATCAGTGTTCGTTCTCTGATTGATACAAAACTAAGAGCGGTTCCTGTATTCTTGCCGCGAGCAGTACGTCCCGCACGATGTATGTAAGAATTCACATCCAATGGGAAATCAAAATTGATCACATTAGATACAAATTGGAAGTCAATGCCACGAGCCACACCCGATTCCTTATCTTTCTTCCGTTTGCTTTTCTGTGTTTTTACCACGTGCGGCTACAAAAAATAAAAGTAATAGTTTAAATGATGAATGTCACGTGCAATAAGTATGTAATGTGCGTACAATTTTACCTCTTCTAGAGCTTGTTCATCCGATGCGATTATGATAGAGTAAGTGCCAGTGTTGAATTGTGTAACTGCCCGACATCGGGAAGTTGCCGGTAACTCAGAATTCAATACACAAGTCGGAATACCGAACTGCTCAAGAAACAGCTTCAATTTGTAACATCTGTCAACTGTGTTTACAAATATTATGGTCTTTCCCCTAAAACAAATATAATAAAATTGTAATAATCTTTTTTTTTCAAAACATAAACTAACTTTATATAATTTAAACTCATTTTAAAAAAAAACATACTACCTAATTAAATTCAATTTTAATAAAGCATATAAAATAGCAGCTTTATCATTTTCCTCTGCAGCCAGTGTGTAATGAACCAATTGGGTGGGAGGTGCTAAAGGTGGTTCTTCCAGCTTCAAAATTGCAGGATTATGTAAAACTAATTTTTTCAATGTCTGAACATCTTCAGACAACGTAGCTGATGCTAGAACTGCTTGATACGCCACTGGCAAATACGTTAAAACCGTTTTAATATCGTTCTCCTTACCGAATGAAAATAACTGTAACAATCAATCAGCGTGTTATTGCATCTACATAATCCAAAATTTTTGCAATAAAAAGATTTATTCAATAAGATCAATGCCCGATTTCTTCATACCTCCCAATAGCTATTCTCTGAATAAAGATATCGGTCAGATAATAAAACACTCATTTTATAAGCTTTACAGAGGTGAAGAAAATCGATTCTGGAAGATATCTTTTAAATAAAGTTATCAAAAATTTATCTAGAAGTGAAGAAATTGGGCATTAGAGATCATAAATATTAGTAAATGCTGAAAATATTTTAGTTTAGCAGAAATGTGTTGTCTATAATTAATATAATGTTGCAATATAAATATATACCAGATCAGCTTCGTCAATTATTAACGTTTCCAGGCTGTGTTTCACCTTCAAGTTTCCCGCTTTTAAATGTTGCAGTAACCGGCCTGGTGTACCGACAACAATATCTGGCATTTCATTTAATAACGGTTTTTGAGCATTTACATCTATCTGCGGACTGATGTCAACCACTCTGACTTCTCTAGAACATTTCACAGTCAAATTCACAATGACATCGTGAATTTGCTTGCATAATTCCTTAGTGGGTGCAACAATTAGACCCTTAACTTCTTGCTTGATCTGCATGCGTTTGTTTGTTAATATTTTCTGAATGAGCGGTATTGCAAATGCCGCGGTCTTGCCAGAACCTGTACGAGCTCTGATTAAGACATCCTTTCCTTCCAGTAACAAGGGTATTGTCTTCTCTTGTATTAATGTAGGTTCCAACCAGCCTAATTTAGCAATGGCCTATACATACAAATATTTATATTTAAAATATTATTTTCAAAACACAACTCTATATATTATTCTGCGCATAGTTTAAAAATCATAATTTTACTTCTGTACACACACATGTATATATACATATACAACAGAAAACTGGTATATTTTAATACAACTTATCAACCGTTAGCGCACATTTATATCATGTAATCATGCTTGCGATAAGCGATTTCTTCATTTTATTTTTCACCTAAGAACTATCAATATATCGAAGAAGAAAAAACAGCTTTTTTATATAATGGATATTTTATAAAAATATTTCATTTAAAACAAAATATTTAATTTTTTCTTCTAAACATAACCTCGCATACACATTTTTAAATTTGTTTTAAAGCTCCTACCTTTAATATCCTGTCGTCTAACTCTAGTTCGTGAAAACTCTTCGGTTTTTCATCGTTTTCCTCATTTATTTCAGTTGATTCCATTTTTTCTGTTAATCTTAGAATCGCGAAACGTTTATAAAAATTTCAATTCGCGTACCTATAAATCTGTCACACAGCCACGTGACTGTTTCACGCTGACGAATTCCACCATAGAGTGCACACGACGCATCGAAAGGCTTATTATTTTTGGCCACGTGTGTGTGATGTTAGATTTGTGACTCTACCTAGTCGAGATGCTTACCTTGGTGCAGTTGGAGTTTATACGTAAGTATTTAAATTTTATTGTTAATATTTATATCTGTCTATAAGAGTTTGCTCTTCCGATTTAAAAAAAAAACTAAAAAGACCAAGAAACCATTATTTCTTACATAATACCAGTTTTCTGTTGCAAGTATATATGCGCACGGAAGATGGTTAAAAAAGAATAATTTATCTTACGCGAAAATAATTTATCTTACGAAGAAATATTTTTTGTTTTCATTTTTGTTTCGTCTGTCACTTTGCAAGAGAATATCTCTCTCAAAGATACTCTTTCAAATAATTTTCTTAAATTTAATTTTTGCTCTCTCGCTGATATTTTGTGTACATACTGTACATATCAAGCTCGAAAAATCTAATGAACTTTTTACATCTTTTGTATAACTGTTTCTAAGCAAAACTTTGCAGCAGTTTTATTTCGTGATTTTGTACTACGTCAAGCTTGTTATCTTTTTACTAAATTAGCAACATTTATAGATAAAATTCTAGATAACTTTTATGATTAAAAAAAAAAATAAAAAAATAAATAAATAAAAAAAAAAAAAAACAGATTTTCGACCTTGAAACATAAATATATCTTTAAAAAAAGTAGTATCACTGTAGAATTTCAGATAAACAATGTAATAATAGTAAATAACAGAAGTTAATAAGTAAAAAATAAATATATAAATAAATTTATTAATATAAATATTTCAATAATTTTAAAAAAAGTATTAAAATATTTCTTTTTTTTGCTTATCACACAACATCTTCATTATCTTCCGTATTTGTACATAAAAATTGTTTATAAACTTACAAATACATTTCGTTTTAATGAATCTCCAGGACTCTTCTCTCTTAGTATCTTTATTGTTTATCCTTATGTAAATATGTACAGTGTACACCATAGATACGACCATAATAAATAAGTTCTAGAATTCTTATACAAAAGGAATCTTAAAGCAATAAATATTCACACGTTCTTTTTCCTCTTCTTCACCCAGCAATGTTTAGTTTTCTCGAAAGAAAAATATTTTATGAGATTTATATAACAATAGAATGCAGATCTTGAATATGTTCATGTTAAGCATATTATTAAGTAATTCTTTTTGTTACAAGAAAAAGAAAAACAATTATCAGAATTCGGGTTTGAGTTCAAATTTCTACATTCACAGTAATATATGGATGCAATATTTGCATATGTATATATACATGTGTATCACAGATTCTTTATATAATGATTCGGGAAAGAAAATGTCGGAAAACAGTTTATCATAACTCATAATCGATGTAATGATGACTTAAAACAATATATATATAAAATGTATACATATAAACAATTTACACATATTTATATATATATATATATATGTGTATATTAATATATAAATATATATAAATCATCTATACATAAATATATATTACATATATATTTCAATGTATATTGAATCTTAAGTAATCCAGTAGATACTACTACGTTTATAACACCACGGTCATTTAAAGAGAAAGTACTCTAATTAAGTATCCAATTGCGTATCGTACAAGTATACACCGAGTGTGCACTTAAGATTAACAAATAACAGAAGCTAAACAGATTAACGATATGATCGTATTATCTATTTTTCTTTTTCTCATCCACCTATCCACACAAACATACACACGCACTCTCTCACTCTCTCTAGTTCTTTTATATCATCAGCGTAATTTAAAAAAAATAGCAAAAGATAAGTCTCTTTCAATTTTTACATTACACACTCACACATAAAAAATGATCATGATACCGTGACTTCATCAAATCATTATGAACTGAACGCGGACTGTTGTGAGGAAGTCGACGGCAGGAAAATATTCTGCGTTAAATTGAGCTGCGCAGGTGGTTTACCTGCCGGCTGTCGACCGATAGCAGAGGCAGGCGCGGCGGGATTGTAAGTATTATCCAGACCGTAGTACGATATGAGCGCCGACAGCGCGTTCCGGACACCAGAAGTGGCCACCTGCGACCATCTCCCATGAGAACTGACCGCATCATCGCCAGCGTAAACAGCGTGAGCGTCGAAATTACCCGACACGTGTGACGTACTCGTATCTGAAAGAAAACACAAAGTTACAAATGTTTGCGCGAAAGAGAAGTAAATGCCTGTGATCATCATACCTGAATGAGGTGGATGCAGCACGGGAAGATGAGGATCTAGCTGTCCACCTGGTCGCGCGTTTGCGACAAGACGTAGCTCCGCACGCAAATCGGTCACTAGCTGTACCACTTTGAGGTCGCACTAAAATGTTATAAAAATGTTATAAATGAATATAGAAAGTTTTGTATGTGCTATTACACTTACAAAATAAAATACAATATAAATTCCATAATAGAATATCTTAATACTATATAATATTGTATAATGATAATAGGATATAATAGGATATATCTTTAATATAATATTATAAGCTGTAGAAAGTAAATTTAGAAAGTTATTATGTAATAAAACTTTTCAAAAAGAGTTGAAAATGTGCGATTATACATAAGTATAATTACAGTTTGTTCGTAATTCAAAAATATGTAATTTATATAATTACCGCATTCTGATCTAATTGAAGCGAAAGAAGATCTTCAACGCGAATCGGCTTTCCCTGATGCAAGGCAGTTGTGAGAGCCATCAATCGTTGAACGAGATTATCTTCAGTGTTCACGTCCAATAACTGATTATCTCCTTTTAGATTCGACTTGCCCGGCGAAACTGAACTGTTAAAATAATATGGCGGCGTAGATACCATATACGGTCCACCTTGGTTAAACAAATTATCTTCGCCATAATGAGCTTCCGTGCCGAGCCTGCTTGATTGTGAATTATAGCCCGCTTCCATTTTTAGTCGTTTAGAAGACCTGTAACAAAGTCACAGGCCGAACGTGCAGAGTCAGTAAATGTAAAGAGATATGTTTCCTAACATACACAATGAACGAAGATATTGAATTTACTTGCACATTATCAGAACAACACAATCATTAATTTCTTTGAATGATAATATACACACAATATTCTTAAATAAATGTATATCATGACAAGTTATTTTTACAGATTTTGTCATTTATATATATATATGTATGTTCAGTTATTGATAAAATACCGTTTCCTTACCTATAATAGATTAAATGTACGTTAATATGACGACAGATTAACATGCGAATAGCACAAGCTATAATAAATATATATTTTAAAATAAGCTAGTCCACTATGTATTAGAATTACAGATATATGCATGCACTAAGCAATATAATAATGTAAAAAGCATAACATTTTAGTTTTTATCATTTATTTATGTAACAATCGATCATACTGCAGTAAAGAATTGGTAGAATATTCTTCATTATTTTTTATGCATCGCGCTTTACATACATCCCATATCATATAAAACATTATTACCAAAAAAGTAACCTGATTATTATAATTCTGTTAGCTAAGCTTTAAAGCATATGAGGAAATAGTTAAATTATGTATTTGATAAAGACAACGAATAAAAAATTTTAGATACTCTGAGCGCGTATCAACACGTATTAAGATTTGGAACTTCGATTACCTATTATATATTCTTACAAGTGCTACAAAATTCTCGGCGTATCATTCAGCCTCACATTATTATCTCCTGAAACATAATTTTCTCCTATTAGATGTTTACATGCTATAATTAGCTTGTATGTATCTATAAATAATTTTGGTCTCAAGTCGGAGTATGTTACTTTCTCTACATATTCGACAACATGTACATAAATATATATATATATATATATATATCTTAATATATACACATATACAATTCTTTATGTTAAGATATATTTTTTTTCTTCTGTTAGGATATATAAATTTTTTTCTTCTGTTACTTTTACATCTTTATATTTTATAAAACTACGTAACGCAAAATAAACACAATTTTGATATTTAAAAATAGTACAATATATACAAACTGTTTAATCAAGTGTGTACATATTACAAAACTAAAAAGAAAATGGAAACAAAGAGGGAGGGAAAACGAAAAAGAGAGAGAAAATTCTTGAAAATCTTAATCGAAGTTAAACATCATATTCCGGTCAATTTTCTTTTAACGCAAACACATATTGTACTTATTTCAATAATACACTAGATTAATCACAGAACAAAATATATATATTTACAAAATATTTCATATAGTAGATTCTACATCAATAATACAAAAACCATCTTATATTTATAATCTGTTGATATACTAAAGACATTTGTAAATACATAGCAAATTGAGATTTTATTGCTCCACAAATGAAGGTTTCTCAAATCATTAACAAATACACATACTTTTCCTGTGATTTTTGATAAATAGAAGCAAGTTTACATTATGTTTAATATATATTGTCGAGTAAATAAATATACGAGGTATCAAAACTACGTTCATCTTTTGATACACATTTATACACAAAAATACATGTATATTTATCATATCTCGCTCTATTTCTCTCTCTTTTTTATCCAGTTTTTCTTTATCTCAATTTTATCGTATGTCACGAGTAAAACAAACATTTTGTCAATACACTTCTATGCTGTAATATATTATTATAAATAAATTTTTTATATTTACATTTTTGTTACTACATTTTACCTATATATACAACAGTTAGTATAAGTCATTTTCTTTTTAGTATTGTATTGTAATTTTATTATATATTTTAAGAAAAAAGATATATCAATCTTTATGCTTTCATAACCTTACTACTTATTATTTCTAGAAATAATAAATAGTATAGACAAAAAACGAAAAATGTATAAAAATACTTGTGAAGGATAAGTAGAAACAGTAACATATGTATATTTTTTTACTTTACATGCATATATAAATCAGAAAATAAACGCTGACAAAGATTTATTAATATAATTACCGATTATTTTATATGTATGTGTATATATGTATATATATATATATATAAATTTTGTTTACATATATATATATGTATATAAAATAAAATGTATAATTCTTTGGAGCGATATTCTTATTTAGTTTGAGTAAAATTAGACAGTGGAAACTAAAATGTGTTCAATAATAAAATGATTTTATAGCACTGAAAATTTATTATAACAGATATGTAAGCGAATACCGTTCAAGTGTATTGTACCTCGTATGTACGTTTTGTATATATACGACGTATAATACAGCATAAAAAATTATTTTCGCTCATAATAATCACATTAGACGCGCCGCGCGTGATATAACACATACATGCAAAAAAAGAAGAAAAAATGTGAATGAAATACATCGTTAACTACGTATAATACAAATTATTAAGTTGCAATATAATTAAGAAATAATTAAAGTACAAGATAACAAATGTAAATGCTCGATTAAACTGAAGACTAAATAAAAATTAATTAGTAACTGATCTAAAAGAAATTTTATCTTTACAGCATATTCACACGTTTTACTTTATCTATATTTTTTTTTTTTTTTCAGAAATATTTTTTTATGTATATTCTACCTATCTATTTACATGACAGAAACATTTTACATTTCAATAATTATTTTCTGTATACATTTTTCTTGTCTATTTATATAGACATTTTCTTGTAAAAAATAGTGAGCAGTCATCGTTTGCTAACGTGACTTCTACATTTATTTATAATAAAATCGCTGTTTTAATTGTATTTCGCTTATGATTTACAACAGCGGTATAAATACAAATATTTATATTGATTTTGTAGAATCGTACATCTACAAAATAATAATGTTAAATTTTCTTTTATATTTATATGCACCGCGCACAATTGAAACATTCTACTAGATATTCTTGTCTTCGATATTAATATGTGCGCGCGTTCATCATATAATGCTTATTGCATTATGTAAATGTAAATATATTATACATGTACGTTTTTCTGTTTCATGACAAACAGTGACGGATATGTGTACAATATGTTCTTAGTTTATTTTAATAAACTGACGTACTGAAGTTTTACAATCGCTCTTAAACCTAAATAGATGACCAAAAAGAGAATATCTTCTTTTGCCGTTTGATGGTGCGCTACAAAGCACACATGACGATCATCAGATTCGCGTGAAGAACTAACATGATGTAGTCAGAACAATCATTTTGCTGTAATTATTTGTAAATATTTCGAGTGTGGATAATGGAGAGGAAATGGACAAACAATTAACCCTTTAGCTATAAGAATTGTACACGTCTATAGTTGAAATTGTGAAACGTCTGTATCAAAAGTAAATTTTGAATCAATTGACTCTGCTGATCAATTGAGGCTTCTTGATGTTAAATATGTCATTATGTACATCTTTTTATAATGATTATTATAGAACAGTGAAGTGTAACTGTATTTCATCTTTTCACGTCACTCTCTTCAAGCGTCTTAATAAAACAGTTGTATATTACAGCTAGAGAGTTAAGTGATATATTGTCGTATCGCTTATATATTAACAATTTCTGCAGAGTGAAACCAACGATGTTTCGTGCTTCTATTTTCCGCTGTACTGCGTCGTCGTCGTGTTCGAACGACTGTGAACGAAACTAAAATTAACTGTTGTTTCATTAGGTTAAAAGGAAAGAAAGACGACATGCAAACGAGAATCATCAGAAAGAACATACAAAAGTACTACTACAATTTTGATATATCGCTTCTTGCTCTCAAGAAAAAATCATTACACTAACAATGCATCTAACTAAAGAAAATTAAATGCCAAGCACATTTGCCGCACACAACTGCCATCTACTTCTGTGAGCAAATTAGTCCCTGACTGGTAATGGAATATATGTTTTAGCAAATTGTAAATTATAAATTTCTTTACAAAAAATCTACTCACCCTCCAAGAAGAGGCAATCTTACTGCAGCGGTGTCTTGCTGTTCCCTTAATAGTTTTTTCCGTTTTTTACTCCAGAGTTCATGACAATCTTGCCACGTCGGAAGCTGCGGCGCCGGCATCCTATTTTTTTGTTTATTATAAAAAAAAACATAATGTTTATAAAAATAAATTTAATAGAGAAAGACGCAAGCAACGTACTGTTCAGGTTGGACATTTTTCAGCCAAGTACTCTGAAGTGCATCTTCTGCTGTTATCCGTTTCTCGGGATCTAGTTCTAACATTTTATCCAGAAGATCCAAAGCCGCTCCTGGCATAAACGCGAACTCTTCCCTCAAACGTCTTCTGTACTGCTTTTTGGGTTTAAGTGTATGCCAATGCGGTAATTTTATCACATTAGGCCAGACAGCAGGAGTAGGTGTCCCGCAAATCCTCGAAATTGCCTCCAGCTGCAATATATCTACATTGGCCTGATAAAAAATTATTATTAATAATAAATTGTATATGACACATAAACAAATTGTATTTTATTATTGTAATATGACACATAAATATAACAAATGTAATATAACACATAAATAAATGATATTTTACACATTCTTTTGATGTTTGATCGATTGAATTTATACGATACCTTTACCTGGAACAAAGGTTTCTTCCAAAACAACTCTCCCAAGATACAGCCACAACTCCACACGTCAATCGCAGGCCCATAACGCTCTTCACCTAGCAAAAGTTCAGGCGGTCTGTACCACAAAGTAATTACTTTATTGGTATACGGTCTCTGTCTGTCTTCCGCGTTGTAAAGTCGTGCCAGTCCAAAATCAGCCAGTTTAACTTCACCTCTGCAAAAATCGCAGTTGCACCAAGTAATTATAAAAAATATAAAAGTATTATTTGTCAGGATATTGGATAACGTACTTGTTGTTCATCAATATATTTGAACACTTGATGTCCCGATGTAAGAAATTTTTGCTGTGACAATAATTCAAACCGTTCAACAACTGTTTCATGATACTGGCATTATTCATTTCATTGAAATCCACCATTCCGGACTCCAATAGGCCCATCAAGTCGTGATCCATATATTCGAAGACCAAATAAAAGGAACCTTTATCCTATAAAACACGAGATTATTCAACTTGTTTGTTTTGCAAAAATTACAGATTATTAGACACATATTTGATATTCTGTTTAAATAACATTTATCGATATTTGAAGTCATTAAAAAAATTCTCTATTTGCAATATGTGATTAAATTAGAAACACATTAATTCCAGACAAAACTGTACAGTCAAGAATAGAATCTTACCAACTTGTTACTACATGATTATTCTACAAAGTATGATTTCTTTTTTTTTCCTTCAAGAAAAACCAATACCGACAAATGTATTGTATGCAATACGAAATACAGTACTTCCTTGGCAAAACGTAAAGTTTTTAACGTTATTTTAGGTGGAAATACTGCAGTATATTGTAAATAAATCAAAAACAACCTTCCGGAAATCCAGTGCATCCTGTTTGTCGGTGACGATTTCTCGAAGATTAACGATGTTTTTATGATTAAGCTGCCGCAAGATCTTTATTTCCCTGACTGCTGTGATAGGAAAGCCCTCTTTCTCGTTTTCAAGACGAACTTTCTTCAATGCCACCAATACGTTTGCCCGTTTATCCCGAGCTTTATATACCTGTCCGTAAGTACCTTCACCGATCTGCGTTATAAATTCGAACACATCGACACATCGTTCGCCCCAGTCTTTGCCACCGGAAGCTGACATAGGAGTGCGACTTCGCGATCCTCTGCGCTTTAGTATTTTTGGTCTCTTTAATTTGGGTTTCGGCGGTACCCGTTCGACCTTCGAACGTGGTGGTGTCGCGTTCGAATCGTCTTCGCCACTTAAATCTTCTGATCCAGGTACGACTACAAATCAAATAAACAATAAGATTAGATTAGCATTATAATATTTGAATAAATGAAATTTAAAGATAAAACCAACCTGGTGGCATTGGCAGATCTTTGATACTCTTCTTTTGCGGCGGTTTTGCCGTCGATGCCGGAAGTTTTAAGTTTTTGCTGGGAGGACTCGGAGACCTACTTGGAGGAGAATCAATGCTTTCCAAGTCATTCTGATTAATGCCGGGTGGCAATGGTAATTTCTTGAGACTCTTGGTTGTGAAAGTTACTATAGGAGGTTTGGGAGGATCTATCGATTTGAGCGGCACGAGATTGTTGGGTGGATTGAACTTGGACATGATTGTGTTTGGTGCTGGGACAGGAATTGGTGGAGGTAGGGATGGAGGTAGAGTTGGTATATTAGGTAAAATTGGTGTAGATAGCATCGGTGGAGGTGCCGACATGGGTACAGATGCAGTCACTTGCGGCAAAATCGTTGGCGCAATAGGAACAGTGGGCTCGGCAGTTTGCGGTAAAGGTGGTAGCGGCGGCGGCGGCGGCGGCGGTGGTATGTTGGGAGCAGAAGTCGGGAAATTGGGACTGTGCGTCATAGCAATCGGATAATTATTGGGTAATATCGATGGTGGATTGGGCGAAGAAATATTTGTGTGATGAATCGAAATATTTGTTGTTGCGGATGGCGGATTTATTGGCGCAGGTGGCGGTGCAACGACCGGTTGATTGGATGGTGGCAATGGCGGCGTTTTACCCGCCAGAGAGTCATCGCTCGTTGGAACAGGAATGTCGATAACGTCGACAGTTTTCGTAGCGTTCTCGCCAATTTTTAAAGGTTGTTCTTTGTTATTTACAATTTTGTCCTTATTGTCAGTGGAAGCTTTACTTTCGGAGGACATATTAGTACCGCCGTCTTTCTCGTCGGTACCTTCGATGATTTGCACATCATCCTGATTTACGGCCTTCTCCTTCGCAGCTTGCAATTTTCTAAAAGCCAACTCTCTCATGTTTCGATCCTTTACAAGTTCCGCAAATAGACTAGTCTCGCTAATCTTAGCTTGGACGCGAAGATTTCGAGCACTGATAGACGATGGACTTCTAGCTCGAGATCTGTGAGGCGAAGGAGAAGGTATTCTCGGTCGTGGACTCTTCGATTTGTGTTTTCTCAACGACTTATGAGATTTGCTTGGTGAACGTGACTTTTTCGGAGTACGACTTCTTCTGCGCGAACGTGATCTTGAGCGAGACATCTTTCGCCATCTAGGACTACGTGATCTGGATCGAGAGAGAGGCAGATGTAATCTAAAATGACAAGAATTCCATTAAACGTATTATGACAAATGTTATTATATATACAGTAGTGCCTCGCTAACTTTCCGCTCCTCGGTTCCGCAAACGGAAAGAAGTTAAAGAAGGTATATGTTCCGAGAATTGCTGTTATCTTTGATTAACTTGATTACAAGCTCGACCGCTGCAGTCATCCCCACCAATTCGCGCGAAGTCTCAGCGAAGCACTTCTAGTAATTGATCGAAGTGACTCCCGGCACGACCGAGGAAGAAATTCGGCACGTTAGCGAGGATATACTGTACATTACGTTTTGATTTGTTTTACCAGGAGATAAGTATGTACCTGCTGTCTGCATATATATACCTGCTGCTGGTGGGACTTCTAGTTGATCTCGACTTTCGTTTGTCTTTCCTCTCCTTATCATGATGTCGATGACGTCGATCAAGCTCGTCTCGTCTCCTGCGTTTAGGAGAACTGACTCCGCCGTCCGTTCGACGTCTATGGCTCATAGGACTTGGACTGAAATCTCGTCGTCTGACCGTGGCCGGGCTTGGACTGTGCCTAGATCTGTGAAGAATTGAAGTAGGACTAAATTCTCTTCTTCGCGGCGGACTGTGATCTCTTCGTCTCGGTGGACTCGGACTGTGCGGTCTTCTACGGCTTGAACCAACGGGGCTAATGCTATTACGTCGCGTTGATTGAAAACTGGGACTACGTTTCAGTAGCCGATCGGGGCTACTGTGCTTCGGTGTAGCGACAACAACTTTAGTTTCCGGCGTTGTCGAACGTGGCGGCAGCAGTGGCGTGTGTGGCGATACAGTCTGCCGTGTCGGTGGCCGAGCGGGTGATATAATGTTCTGAGATGTTTGTCTTGACATCTCCAATTCTGCTTCTTCACTGAAACACCTTTGCTCCTGCGGCGTAGCCGGTGAGATCGGCGACGTGCTGTCTTTCAGTAACATTGGTGGCGATTCCGACCATTTTGCAGCAGCAGCAGTAGCAACAGCAGCGTTTGCCGATTGTTTTTCGCGATCGAGAGTTAGAGTAGTCTGTTCCGACTCTTCAGTAATGATACGGTGCGGAGACACGCTATACGAGTGTCTTCTGGATTTTCTTTTCTTTTTTTTTCCTGAACTCGACGATGGACTCAGGCTTTTTTTCTTTTTCTTCTCACGTTTATGTTTTTTCTCCTTCCGTCGAGCATACCGTCTTGCTTCCTCTTCGTATTCCGGTGTTGCGCCGTGCATTGATGGCTCTTGTTCTTTTGGCGAAGAATAATGTCTATCTATATGATGGCGTTGGTCGAGCGGTGGTGAAGGAGACATACTGATGGGAGATGCTCCAAGAGCTCGTACCGGACTACCGCCATAATACTGTCTTTGATGATGCAGATCAGTTACTTCCCCATCTGTGTAACTATTTGCACGACTTCCTTCTGATTGTATTTCTCCTGCTTCTGGTTCAGAAAGATCTTCACTACTTACATCAGAATATTCAACCAATGGTTTTACAATAGACGAAGCTATAGATGGTATATTCTCCAGAGGCTTATGTTGTGGTGTATAATGTTTTTTCTTTTTTTTGCTGGAACTCTTGCTCTTGCCATGTCGCCTGTGCCGTTTGTCGACACCATCAAAATTATGGCGATTCAAGTCACTACTTGTGCTGTCTTTTCGTCGTAAGCGAAATCGTCCATTACGTTCAGCTCGCTCAACGTCACGAGTGCTGGGCATGTCACCTACTACAAGTAAAAACAAATTGTCAATATCGGAGACACCATTTTCGATGCAGTAATATTTGGTACAATAATGAAAAACATATTTTAGTATTTACTAATAAAACAAAAAATTGTAATTACTAAAATATAAAATATAAATAATATGCTTAAAATATAAAATTATAAATACATGGTAGCTTAAAATATAAAAAAAAAAAAAAAAAAAATGTACAAATTATAAAACGGATAATAAAACTTGCGTACGGGTATATTCCTCTTAAATATCATTCTTCGCAGAAAAGACAGATACCGTTAACAATTTTAAAAAATATGTATTTTCTTTATTGATCAATTAGGTTCTACATGTACAATAATATTCCGCTTCGAGGCACTCAACAGAGATAGTTTCACACTGCCGATTCTGGATCCGCTTAGAGGACATTTACGAAACATATTAGCAGGAACCTACCATGCGTGTTCCTTTCGATTTGTGCCTGATATCGACAGAAATACGACAATCAGAAATAACGCTACTGGTTTCATGACGTGCCATGACACCGTCTCGATCGTCATGAATATATAACACTCACACACTTAACACACTATCGTGTACATACACACAAATATACAGACACATGTGCGCTCGTTAGCACGTACACATCAGCGATAACGCGAAATGTCGTCGATTACCTTGCGAGCGAGGGCTTACGCTATCTCGTCGTGTCGTATCCAAGAAGATACGGAGCGGAGTCGACTTGGCGAAGAACCGACGGCCGCAAGAAAGGAAGATGCGCTCGACTTTGTGCCCATGCGGCAACGAGATTCTCGACCGAGCCAACGCGGCCGCCATTACGCATACGCGCGAACGGACTCGCCCAGTTTATTCCCTCCGAGAGGGAAAAATTTAGGTTTTCGCGATCGCGCACGACGAATTGGCTCGTAAAAATCGCGCGGGAATAGAAAATTAATCGTACTCACATGTGATGTATGTCCCGCGGCGTCGTGGAGAGTCTCGGTGTTTCTCGCATCAGGACAATCAGGACCACAGTATATACAGTAGCGCAACTCCACAGTATAGGTTTGGTGCATATATGGCTCAAAGGACTGAACTAAGCTAGTCCATACGCCATTTTAAGATTTAACCAATGCCCCATCATTTTCGCGTGATGTAACCTGCGCGCAGTGCTGCCGTGCCACGACGGCGCCGCGATATATGCCGAAGAGAGAAATCAAAATCCACCAACTGCCTCGGTTTTAAAGTCTCGTCTTCAACAGTCGCCAGTCGGTAGTCGCGAAATTCACCAATCGCATTTGTCAATTTTGCTCGATCAAACTCGTCGATTGGCTATCGAATAGAAACTTTCAAGCGGTTGAATACAGTGTGAAATATCGCGATTGGTTGGCAAATTGGCTTACGTTGGCGACACAAAGCTCTTCCGTGTTTGGTTGATTTGCTCGTGGATTTTTTTGCTTGCGATTGTAAGATAAAAAAATTTTATGTATCACGTGCATAATTTCTTTTTTTGCCGTAAGAAGAAAGGAACAATAATCGGCAACAACCGCAGTTTGTGCGAAGAAAAAGACGCGGAAATACGGAAAGAGTCATAAAGCAATTCACGCACGATCGTCGTCGCAGTTACTGAGATCGCAAGAGGGTCTGGAAAATGGGTGAACGTTACAATATTCACAGCCAGTTGGAGCATCTGCAATCGAAATACATCGGCACGGGACACGCGGACACGACCAAGTTCGAGTGGCTGGTGAATCAGCATCGTGATTCCTGCAGTTCTTACATGGGACATTACGATTTAATGAACTTCTTCGCGATTGCCGAGAACGAGGCGAAGGCACGAGTCAGATTCAATCTTATGGAGAAGATGCTGCAACCTTGCGGACCACCTCCTGAGAAACCAGAAGATTAAATTGCGTGTTTTTTTTTTACTTTGCGGACTATTTTTCATTTTTAGTAGATTTAAGAGTGAAATAAACAATTTGTATGCACACATTTAATAAATGTAAAGACTGTGTATAATCTTATATTATACTTATAAAAACTATATATATAAAGTTTAAAACATAAGATTATAAAAGAGCTAGTGATAGGAAGATTTTTTTTATGTACTAAGAAAAATTATAAAAAAATATCAAGATGCCTGTTTCATGCTCTACGCAATGTGGAGAAAATGCCATTTTAAAGGTAAATGTTATTCTTAATAATTTTACAATATAACTGGCTTTATTTATACAATATTAAAACATAGGTGAAAAAAGAACAATAGATGATATGAATTTTTAGAGACCCAAAACTGGTGATGCCTTATGCAAGAAGTGTTTCTTCTCAGCATTTGAAACTGAGATTCACGATACTATTGTTAATGGAAAACTATTCAAGCCTGGTGACAAAGTTGCTATTGGAGCATCAGGTGGCAAGGACTCAACTGTACTTGCTTATGTTTTAAAAACACTGAATGAAAGATACAAATATGATCTAGATCTTTTTCTTCTATCCATTGATGAGGGAATTACTGGTATGGATAAAGTTCAATTTTAAATAGCACATACAGGAAAAAATATAATTTACATTTATACAAGTACTTGTTATACTTAGTTTACACTTGCATTTTAGGATATAGAGATGATAGCTTGAAAACTGTGGAACAGAATAGAGATGATTATGGTATTCCTCTTAAAGTTCTGTCATATAAAGATCTATATGGATGGACAATGGACTCTATAGTTGAAGAGGTAAAATAGTTTACTTAAAGATTTTTTCTTTGAAATCAGCATGTATGCACTTTTTTTTAACAGGATATGTAAATTTTATATTTTAGATTGGTCATAAAAATAATTGCACGTTTTGCGGTGTTTTTCGAAGACAAGCATTGGACAGGGGTGCTGCAATATTAAAGGTAGATTGTATTGCGACAGGTCACAATGCAGACGATATTGCCGAAACGGTTTTGATGAATATCTTGAGAGGCGATATTGCCCGATTACAAAGATGTACATCCATAATTACTGTAAGAATATAAATGTATTTTTTTTAAAAAAAGACTAAACAAGAAAAATGCGTAAATAATTTGCATAATTTAACTTTTGTACATAGACAGGTGCAGATTCTATTATGCGTTGTAAACCACTGAAATATGCTTATGAAAAAGAGATTGTCATGTATGCGTATCACAAACAGCTAGTATACTTCTCCACAGAATGTAAATATGCTCCAGATGCTTACAGAGGTCATGCACGAGCTTTTCTAAAGGATTTAGAAAAAATAAGACCTTCATCTATCATAGATGTGATACATTCAGGTAAAAATAATTTTTAATAGAATTGAAAACTCATTTTGATATAAATTAAATAAATATTAATATATTATTTTCTCTCTATATATTAGGTGAACAGTTACAAGTAAAAGACACGGTAAAATTACCTGAGAGAAGAAATTGTACTCAGTGTGGATTTGTTTCAAGTCAAGAAATATGCAAAGCATGCGTTTTGTTAGAGGGTTTGAACAGAGGACTACCAAAACTTGGTATTGGCAAATCTAGCAAGGCTAGAAAGATCATGAATATGGATTCAAATATAGATAAAAGAAGTAAACAGAAAAGTATAGATTTTTGAAATGTCTTTTATATATGTATGTACATCTTTTAAATATTTCTCTGTACACAACGAGAAAAATACACACACACACGCACACAAAGTTTTTTCTTATTAAAGAATATACGTCTGTAAAACTATTTTTTATATATTACTTAAAAAAAAAAAATATTTATTATTACATTTCAGAATTTAATCAAACCAAAAGTTAAACATCTGGACTAATGTTAACAAGAAATAATTTATATATTTTGGCTATGTGTATTAAAATAATAAGATTCTTAAATATTAAATCAGAAAAATCACAAAAGTATAATTTAAAAATATTTTTTAAATTTATAATTGTATATTTAATATTTGTAAATATAATTACAATGTGAAGGAAATATTACGAAATATTTTTTTCAGAATCAAACAGAATATTATCTTAATTTAATCTTCATTGTTTTCACGTTCCATTTTTTTTAACATAAAAATAGCATCTTTATCAAAGTTTTATCAACATAAAATTCACACTATGTACGCCGCCGCCTTTTGAGTGATGTGTGTTCTGCAGACAGGACAGGTATTGTTGATGCTAACGGAACAATCCTCACATATACACACATGGCCACAAGGCAAAAGAATAATTTCACGTGCATTTTCCTTGCAAACTACACATATTTGATCCTCTCGGAGATCTCTATCCCTGACTCTCTGACGTCTTTCTTGTCGAGAAGCTTCGAGCGACTTGCGCAACTCTTCCGCCAGTCTTTGTTCCCGTTTATTCTTCCAATAACGTCTTGTTATGATACCTCCGAGTATCAATCCAAGTAGGCCACTTATTATACAAAATATCCTGTTCAGAGAAGATAAATGTTTTAATTTGCAATTGTACAAATGTCTCGTAATCGTTCAACAGAGAAAAGGTACTGATTCTACATGTAAATATAAGTCGCAGAATAAAAGATTTTTATATACATCTTTGTTTTCAAGAAAAATGAGTTCGCAAGTTGAAAAATTAAATAAAAATATTTAGCTATATGTACAAAGTCTCATACATACAAATTTTATTTCATAATTTGGACTTATTTTTTTCACAAGAAATCATCCTTTTTTCAAATGTATAACAATTGTTGGGACTCTGTATGTGTAATAAATACTACAATAATTTTCTAATAACTGAGATTTGTCTGTACATGCCTGTACATCTTCTTGCGATCATCTAATGTCCGTATCAAGGCAGTAATCGACATGCTTGTTATATAAAAAGGAGATCCGTTTAATGGTGATTGCAAAGTGAGATTACCAGATTTAGTTCCTGGCTTAGTGAGCTCACCTATTGCAGTGACAATCGAATCCGCACGCAACATTTTTTCTGTGGACTGTATTCCACGTTGTCGAACTCCTGATTATTTATATCACACAAACATAATGCACACATATGAATAATTCAATAATATAATTGTAGAATGTCTTTTTTAATCGCAGTTACCTATGAAAAATCCCCATATGTGGTCTACAAATGATGGTACACTAGGTTCAAAACGATCAGAAATTACATCCAAATCTAAAATGTCAGCAGACAACGGATCCAGTATTTCCACAGAATGCCATCCCTTTTGCAAAACAAAGGGTACCACATTGTACACCTTCTGAATAGTTCTTTCTTGATTAGACCTACAAATAAATTAGTTAAATGAAAGAAATATTATTACTACATTTAGATATATTTTCTACTATTATCTAGATAAAATTAAAGTATTGTGCCAATTGTGCCAAAATTAGAATAGTTTATGAAATAGCACAAGATAATTCAATCTTACCAATATCCAGCTGATGTTCTAGCTACAAGATGTTCCCTGACACTAAGCTTCTGTATAACACCAGTCACATCTTTCTTATTAATGCTCTGCAAAGATTCTCCGAGTGGCTTTACATTTCCTCTGATAGCTATATAATCTATTTTCCCATTTGGAGTTTTATCTACCAGATCTTTCAGACTTGGACTAACATCGTGTAATTCAACGTTCTATACAAAAAAACATAAGCAACACTTTTGTTCCTCAAGAGCTCTATTTTATTTTATTTTATTTTTTTTTTTTTTGTGTTCAATCTTTGTCGGCAATAAATTGATATATATCATACCTTAACCGCCTGAACAGCACTTTTGTAAGAAATGTACTGTTTCAAACAAATACCAAATACAGCAGCGTCAATTCCGAGAGCGAATATCTCGCCTAAATACTCCATACTTCGATCACGCGTTATCATCCATCCTCATGCGTTTGAATATTTGACCCGAAATGTTTTTCGAATTTCGAAGATCATCAGGAAAAGTCAGAAATTATAATGTGAATCATGTTAAATCAGCACGTATGATTACGCATGATATAATAATTTTTTGGTACCATTTTGCTGCCCTCTCTGATATTTACAACACCTGACTGTTACCAACAATTGATAAGTATTTAGTTTCTTTTTGTACGTGCAACAACGCCCTCTAGCATGCGTGTGCATGTGTGTGTGCGTGTATAATACAAAAACATACGTCAATGTTGATAACCGTGTTCGAAGAAACCGCAAATCAGTTACGAATGACATATGTATATCAGTGATACGAAGTACATGCTCGAGTGATTCGACGTATTTGACATACTTAGCAAATTTTAGACGTGCATGTAAATTAGTGATTTACAGAGATAAATTTTTAGATATTGCACATTATGGACACAGACAGACCGTTGCATGAGGATTGGAAAAAACGAGTACGTATATACATGCTCTCTATTACTTGTCAAACACAATTAATCAGAAGCACTACAGATGTTCTAAAATTCAACATAAATTAAACGTGTTTAAACTCAACAAGATGTAAAGATGATTAAAAATAATACGGAGATATTGATATTTTTATGTCAATGTTTATAATATTTATAATGTAATAACATCATTTTTCAATCTTTTATTGTAATAATTTGTATAATATCCAGGCTTTTGTGGGACCATTGCCAGATAGTTTTTTGAGAATAAATGAGCAAAATGCTCAACTTCAACAGGAAGCAGCAGATCAGCAAACTGCTCTAGCTCTTCAGCAACAGATGCAAAATATGCCAGTAACTGTTGATCCACGATGGGGTAGACTTAACATAACAATTTCTCAGGTAATCTCTTCTCTTTTTTCTACCGTGACAAACATCCAACACCAATTAGTTTAATAAATAAAACAAAATTATTAAAAGAGACTGTTTTTTTTCAGGCCAAATTAGTAAAAAATTATGGAATGACAAGGATGGATCCTTACGTGAGGTTACGAGTAGGACACTCAGTCTATGAAACTCATACAGATTCAAATGGTGGAAAAAATCCACATTGGAATAAAGTAATTCAGTGGTGAGAATATATTTTGTTTCAATAGTTCTAGTGTTTTTTATATTTGTGTGTGTAGTACAAAAATCTTGCAATATTTATCATTGCAGTGTCCTTCCACCTGGTGTTACTCAAATTTATATAGAAATTTATGATGAGTGTTCTTTTGTGATGGACGAATTAATTGCTTGGGGCCACATAAACATTCCTCCACAGGTTATTCAAAAGGGAGAGACTCATGAGGATTGGTATATGCTCAGTGGAAAACAAGGAGAAAATCAGGAAGGCATGATCAATTTAGTTTTTAGTTACTCGGTACGAATATACATATATTTATATTTATTATTTTTTAATATATGTTTGTTTATTTATATAATACAACAGATTATAGAACTTAAGAGCAACTAATTGAATTCAAGTTTTGCGACACCGTCTCTTTTGATATCGAAATACTTTACTGTTAATATAAAGAATTACATCTTTCTAAACATTTATATTTAAACATTTCATTTTTTGATTGATTCTTATTAGAATAAGTGTTATCCATATATGGGTTCCTCTTCTATAATGATGGTTCCTTCTGCAACAATGTTTGGTATGCCATATGCTCCAGTAAACGTTTACACAACACCTTCAGTTATGGCTGCACCAAATGTCGTACCAAGCACTCTGCCAAATGCCGAAGTTGAATTGCAACAGGTATTTGACATGTATATCTACAATTTTTTCTAATTTTTGTTATTATATGTGAATGTTAATAATAATAATTTGTTTGTTTCGCAGATCGCAGAAATGTTTCCCAACATTGATAAGGAAGTTATAAAATCAGTATATGACGCTAATCAAGGAAAGAAAGATGTTACGATTAATTCGTTGCTTCAGATGTGTGAATAAGTTTCTATTATGCTTATGTAACTTTACACATATCTTCTAGCACTAAAAAATTTAAATGTAACAAGATCTAATATTTGTACTACTTCCATACGTAATAATTAATGCTAAGTATTTTAAAGACTTATTTCAGTATACAAATTGACAAAATACATAATACATATGTATCTTGTCTTTTTCTTTAGAACAAGTAAAAATATTTGTTTTAAAAAACAAATATTGCTTTTTAAAGGTACAATTTCATGTGCCGCTGAAACTAAGTGTTTAAGCGACAAGAAGAGTCACGTGATGACTTTGATTTGTTGCTCGTATTCCAGCGGTTACAATTTTGTAGTTGGAACCAGTTCAACTACAAAGCATTGTTTCTTAAAAGCTGTGATGCACTGAGCTGCATTTGGAAACACTACTCGTGCGCGCTTTATCTTTATCGCTTATTGTAATAAATGTAAAACAAAGATAAAATGTGCACACGAATGGTGTTTCCAAACACAGTCTTGACAGTGTATACCAAAGATATAAACATAACTTTGCAGAACTCCCGTTTTAAAAAAAATACAAAAATGAACTAATTTAATTCAAGACAAATGAAGATGAAGAAGTAAAAATATATATAAATAATCGTCAACAAAAACGCAAACAACGCAAAATCTATCTCTTAATTTTGTCACTTCTAATCTTTTTTATGTAGAAAAGTTGACGTTGAATAGTTCAGCGAGAAAAATCATCACGTGACTTTTTTTGTCGCTTGAACGATCAGTTTTAGCGGCACGTGAAAATGCACCTTAATAGTTTTGAATTCTTAGTCAAAGTTTTTGTTATATTGTTATTTCAGAGTTATTACAGTTATTTGTTATTTCAGAGTTTATATGACTTCTCCTTTATTTTAAATACGTAGAATTTATTTTTACTTTTACTTATAAGATTACGACTACTACATAGATGTATGTATCTCTGTGTATATAATTTATATTGCATGTTTTATAAAAGTGTAAAAAGATACGCTTACATAAAAATTAATATTAAATATATACAATTTATACTAATTTTATCTACATTAGAGAATTAAAAAAGCAGAAAAAAATGTTAGAAAGTATTATAAATTGTATACATGAATAGTGAAATAGATGTAGCTATAAAGATGATTAACATGGAATATGTATTTCTTATTGTTGAATTGCAAGGCATGCTGCCGTCTCTAGATCTGCATGCGCATACTTCAATAGTGTATCCCTCGGTCTAAAAATTATTTTATTACATTATTATAATTATATTCGTAAATATTTTATTACATCATAATATTATATTCGTTATTGTCGAATAAAAAGTGATAATATTAGCGTTAAAAAATAGTTGCAAACTTTACAATACGTACATACTGAACAAAGCAACCTGCTGTAATGGCTGTTGTTTGGTCCTCTATGACTTTTCCACAGAAATAACTGACATTCACAACTGTAGATAAAAAGTTTATTTACATTTGCATACACTATACGCCCTACTATCCATGCTTGAAATAACTTATGCTACTTTTCTTGTATTTACCTGCACTATTATATATGTACGTATATTTCACGCAAACGTTACTTTTTTCCATATGACAAAAAAACTCGTTCACATCAGTGACATTTATTGGTTTATTATTTTGTTTACTTTCCCATACGTAATTTGTACTTGGCATCTGAATACCTGAAAAATATTGTAAAGAAGAACAGTTTCAACAGCTATAAATGTAACTGCGGAATTACTCACTCTCATAAATTGGGTCTATGCAAGGGACGTATGGGCGTGTTTCTGCATAATCTGTGCAGTTTACATCTTTTGCAGTTAGCCTTGGACCTGGCCATGTATATCTAAAGCACTCTTGGTCTCCCATTACTACACATAAAGAATAGATTCTGATGATTTAAAACAAGAATTATTCGTGTAAAATAGATGTGTATTAAATCTAACGCATTTAATATAAACAACTAAATAGAAATTTTAACAAAGAAACAGTAGTTTTTTTTGTATTATTGTTTTATATTAGCATATGTACATTAGTAGGTAATTTTTATCCACATCCATGTGTAACTTGATAAAATTATATAAAAACTATCTCATATACAATATTTTATTTCTATATGTATTTTTGTATTTACATGTGCAAAAATATAGTATTTATAAAATACAGATGTCGTCTGATATTTCATATATAGCAAATATTTATGTTTAATGGCTATGGTCTTTGATTCTAATTCGATATAAAACTTTTAAAAGAGTATATATGTATCGCTCTTTTTAATTTTTGACAGCCCAACTCAAAAGTATCACGCATTGTTACCGACGTATCTGTTCTCAGAGTATATTTGCGAAATATTTGCTTCGCGCGCGAATAATATCTGAGATACGTTAAAAAAATAAATAAATATATTTACCTAACAGCACATTAAAAATTGTTATATGTCCAATCAAATATATCTTCTTCATTTTTATGTATTTTGGCGACGTAACTTGTGCAATATTTTGCGCATTACTCTAGTTGCTACGAGAATGACAAGCTCTTATCTGATAACTTCGATCGACGGTCTCATACAATGATATTATATTCTTGATATCACACCGGACAATCACGTCATATACACTGATTTACGCTGATAAAGGAATTGATATTGCTCAGATATTCAAAGAAAACAATAGTATATGACAATATTAAAAACTTTATTGTAACAATAGCTTGTGAGTCAATCTTCACAGTTTTTTTTTGGCAGCTTATAGCATTTCATGCAGTTTCTTTCTCTATACTACGTAATACATAAATACCAATGACATGTAAAAAAGAATTATTATATATAATATATATATATAATAAAATAAGTAGATAAATATTTTCATAAATGATTAAATTTGTGGAACTAGATCTTAAGTAGATTGTTATAAGTAATTTGTTCGTTAGATTCTTCTTTATGAGATTGCATCTCGTTAAAATTCGTCATGCCTCGCTAGTGCTTCGCCAAAGTCTGTTGCCTGAGATCCGACGAAGACGTCGTATTTTTCCAAGATTTCGTCTTTCGTGAGCTTGTGATCAGCGTCCGTGTCTGCTTCGTAAATCAAGTGCCTAGCCTCTGCTTCTGCATGATCAAATTCCGCGGGAATAATCCACGTCTTTACCTTGTATCAAATTTAATATTTGAATAAATCGGAATTTTGTTGTAACAGTAAACAATATTAATAATTAATATTGTTTACATAGCTTTTCTATAACATTTTTATACAAATAATATACAAATGTTTTTTTTTTATTCTACCTCATCAGCGTTCAAGAATCCATCTCCATCTTTGTCTCTGTACAATGAGAACTGTTCTTTCTCATTCTTCACCCATTCTGGTTCCTCTTCATCTGCAGTTTCTCTATACATATCACCTGTAAAAAAAAAAAATTCCAAGTTATACACTTTAAGGACTTTAAGAGATATTTCAAAGATTTAAAGGAAATTAATGTAATGTAAGTTCTGTTTACCAATATATTCTGTAAGCGATATTTTGCCATCCTCGTCCTTATCAATATCTTCCATTGTTTCTAACACTATCACATCTTTCATATGCTCTGCCTCCTCTGCGTGAAGAAAAGCGGTAAATTCCTCCTTGGTCAGAGCATCATCGCCATCCAAATCCGCGGTCGACCATCTTCTGCGATCCCTCTTGAGCATTTGTAAATATGAAAATGTATCGGCCGATTTGTTCTCGTTTTCTTTCTCACGCTCGTCTATATCATAATAAACCATATTTTTGTACTCTGTCCAAGGCAATTTTTCTTTTCCCTCTGGATTGTGAGAACTCCATTGTCGTTCCACATCATCTCTGATGTAACGCTGTTGTGTATACATTATCCAGTCTTTAAGCTCTTCTTGCGTTACGTAGCCGTCTTTATCCTTGTCTATTCTGTCAACAATCAATCCTAGTCTCCTAGTGCTTTCCTCAGGACTGAGATGATCAAAAGTCTTAGCTTCCTCTCCGAGGAAAGCTTCGTGATCGAAAGCTGAATTGTGTTGCGAGTTGATATAGTGACTTTCATCCTGAAATTAAGACGTTTGATATATTTCTAAAATTTGTGTAATGTATATTTTTATTTCTTATAATTCATTAAAATAACTAGAGCGTTTGCTAAATTTTAATCTACATTTTTTTAACTGCATAATAAGAACAATATAAAAGCATGTTGAATGTCGAAATAAGTTCATCATTCTAGCAATGTGAGAAGATATATACATTATATATATACATAATATTTATAAAAAAAAGTTCAATCTTTTTTTTATGTTTTTAACCTTGTGTAAAACGTGATGTTCGTTGTCCGGCTTCGGGATCGCCGTTGCGAGGATAGAGAAACCAATTAACATTTCGAGAAACATGAGTTCTCGCATTCTACGGAAACTTATTGATGGAAAAAAAAAAAAAAAAAGATGAAAGAGAGAGTCGGTGACCGAGAAACCCGGCGAAGGGGACAAGTTTCCGAACGTCAGAAACGATCGCGGCCGTGATCTCTACGAATTAAATGCGAGGAACTATGAATGCTTTCTTTTCGACTTTTCGACTTCCACATCAGCAAGAGCGACGAAACCAAACGTCACTCCCCCACCTCTCATAAGCTCTATTCTCATTATGGTAGATGTGCGACGCCGCTGACGAGAGACTCACGTGCATGTGTATTTTACACGCGATCCGGACCGAGCAACACACATCGAACGTTCTGCGACCCTATTCCATGGGGAACGAATCCACAGCCTCCACGTGATCGTAACAAATAGAATGTGACATTAGCGAAGATTCTAGTAGAATCGTTGCTCCTTTTAAATGATACTTGGCACAACCGCATTGTGAGCAGCTTGTCTTGCTCAATTATTACATAGGACAAAGAATACGCGATAGAAAAAATTATAAAAGTTATTATTTTTGTGTGCGGGAAACAAGACTCTTTCTTGAGTATATTTAAAAAATAAAATTTAATTTTCTATATAACCATAAAATAAAATACTAATAATAATCAAGTATTGAATTTAGATCTTTTTACTTTCCACATAGCTCATAGGTATTGTTTTTGAGAAAAAAAATTGCATAAAACAAAATTTGTACATTTGTAATATATTATTGTCATATAAAGTAGCAATACACTGTACAAATATAAAGATTATAGAACATTACTTATTCTGAGCACATTAGATTTAATTTTTTATTTAAAATTACATAATTTGCATGATATTCTATAAACTTTTTCTGTGAGAAAATCAATCTCAGACCAATATTCAGAAAATCCAAAAAAAAACAAACAATTCCTGTTAGTATTATTTCTATTTATCTTTTGTTTCAATATTTACATTGACATTGATTCGTATCTGTAGTTCTTTTTCTGTTTCTTTTTGGGAATCCCAGTCTGTCTAAACTCGCTTCTTTCATTCAAATATTGTTCTGTGCATTCCTTGATGAAATCTTCATTGTAGTACCACTTTTCCATACACGCTTTCATTATGTTATTTTCTTTTCTACACTTTACAACATGCAATAATCCAGAGTTAAGACAGCACTGATGGAATTCTGCGAAGATTTTGCAAAACTTACTACATTTTATAATTCTTGTTGATATACGCACCGAACAATTACCTTTAATTTCATCAACGCACTTTTCTTCTTTCGTTCTTTCTCTTATCAGTTTCGGTATCATCACATCTTTTTCAACCTTCCTCAAGGTTCTGTCATCAGGATCACCTAAAAATTAAATATGTTACTCTTTTTTATTCTTAAAAAATTTAAAAATTTTGATACGCCGTGTTGTTTGTCAAAGTATGTCAAACATATGCATGTGTTAATTAAGTGATGTCATTTCTATTTTGACTAATTTTGAAAAACATTACATGCTACGTTCAATTGCGAGATAACCTGTCACCGCGACAGAGTCAGTTGTCTATGTCGATTTTCCGCAGGCAATTTTTTATATGAACATTTATCTCGCTCTGTAGTAGCAAAACTAAAATGCACACGTAAAATGCACATCGAAATAAAAATTTTACCAAATCCCATCGGTCCTCCGCCGAGTTTAGGCGAAAGAATCGTGTATTGCTCTTTTTCTTTCATTGTTTTGCTTCGGAGCTTTTCGTGAAGATAACCAACCAAGAACAGACTGCGCTCGTGATTATGCACATTTGAGGCGTCGGGTGAGAGTTGTGTCAACGGTGAGTTAGTAGAAAACAGTTTGTCGCGGCTAAGTGATATTTTTAAACAAAATTTTGTTGCTACGAATAAATTGCCGTAAGAATATTCGTATTCCAGTTAAAAAAATCATAATCAAACGCGAGGATTATCGATAATCCTGAAAACATGCAGCGTTTCCTTTCTAACCTCTATATCACATTTTAAAGTTTTTGTTTTAACATTTGGCAATTGTGTATTTTTCGAATATTTACAGAATAATCGCGGTATTAAGTTCAACTTACACGCCAGAATGGATAGATTGTTACGATTAGGCGGTGGAATGCCGGGTTTAAATCAAGGCCCACCACCTTCTGACGCACCTGTTGTGGACACAGCTGAGCAGGTATTTATCACATTTAAATGTCCGAATTTATAGAATCCCTTTGTATTGTTATATTTCTTATTTTTCAAGGTGTACATATCATCTTTGGCTCTCTTAAAAATGCTTAAACATGGTCGCGCTGGAGTGCCAATGGAAGTGATGGGTTTGATGCTTGGAGAATTTGTTGACGATTATACTGTTCGTGTTATCGATGTTTTTGCTATGCCGCAAACAGGAACGGTAAATATTGAGAGATGTAGAAATAATACAAAAATATACAAAAAGTACATATAATTTATGTACATCAAGGATGTATGTATGTTTATATACAAGAAGAATGTACAAATTTGTTCATATACAGAATACACATGCTGCACACTTTTGTATTATCTCAGGGTGTCAGTGTTGAAGCAGTTGATCCAGTGTTCCAAGCAAAAATGTTGGACATGTTGAAGCAGACTGGTCGACCAGAAATGGTAGTTGGGTGGTATCATTCTCATCCTGGATTTGGGTGCTGGCTGTCAGGAGTCGACATCAACACCCAACAATCTTTCGAGGCTCTCAGTGAAAGAGCTGTAGCAGTTGTCATCGATCCTATACAATCGGTGAAAGGAAAAGTCGTTATTGATGCATTTAGATTAATCAATCCAAACATGATGGTAAGTATGATGGTGAATCACTGATGTTGATTGTCTGTCTCTGATTGTAGCTTAGATACTGTGTTGATTACAGGTTTTGGGACAAGAACCGAGGCAGACCACGTCGAATTTAGGTCATTTGCAGAAACCGTCCGTTCAAGCTCTGATACATGGATTGAATCGACATTACTACAGCATTAGCATTAATTATCGTAAAAATGAACTCGAGCAGAAGATGCTGCTGAATTTACATAAAAAAACCTGGATGGACGGTCTTACCCTTGCTGAATACTCAGAACACAGTCGTCTCAATGAAAATATTGTTTCAGAAATGCTTGAACTCGCGAAGAACTACAACAAGGTATAAAATATAACAAAGATGGATATTTTAAAACATAAGCACTTATATATCACACAATATATTTAAAATTTCTTTTGGTGTATAATGATACAATTTTAATTTGTCTTTATAGGCTTTAGAAGAAGAAGAGAAGATGACGCCTGAACAATTAGCCATAAAAAATGTGGGCAAGCAAGATCCAAAACGGCATCTCGAAGAAAAGGTCGATGCTCTAATGGCTACAAATATTGTTCAATGTTTGGGAGCTATGCTCGATACAGTTGTATTCAAATAACCGTGTTTCTTTACGTTCAAAACCTGGTATTTAAAAAAGAAAATATACATCTTTTTAAAATAGAAATATGATGCATTCCTAATTGTCTCACCAACAAACAATATGTGTGTGATAAATTTTAAATTTTATTAAAAATGTCGCTTTATATAAATTTGATTTTTGGTCTGCGAAGTAATTTTTGCGAATCGTAGATTGAGACACGTAAATGCTTTTACAAACACAAAGGATTGTACAATATCTAGATGATAACACAATTCATTTGTATATAAAAATAGCTCATCTTGAATATTATTATGGAAGTCAGATTGTGATACACCAGAATATCTTGGGATATTATATCTCTGACGGTATATTTATCATTGCTTATTTTATAGCAATGATTTGTGCAAAACTATAAAACAGAAAACCACATATCTTTTATCAAAAAATACATCAGTGTATCTCATATAAAACTAGTTCTTCCTTTTCATAATTAAAATATAAATGTATAATAAATCTTCTTATTTCAACAAGTTACTAAATAAGAAAAATAATTCAAATTGATAAAAGTAACAGTATATAAATGCAAGAAATGTAAAAAGTAGCAAAATTCACAGATTTTAGTTTTTGCTCGAAACATAAAAGCGTAGAATTCGAGGAGTTACTGTACGCGAAGTAAAATATCGTCTGTATCAAACTTTAAAAAAAAAAAAGTTATTACAAAATGTTATAAGAAAGTAACTGCTTACTTTACGTACATACATATGGTTTCTTTATTATATAAAATTATTTTACTAGAAAAAGAAAAAGATATAAATTTAACTCGATGGAAGTTCCTGATCTTTATCTTTCTTCTTTTTTTTCTTCTTTTTCTCTTCTGTTGTTGATTCCTGAAATATATAAGTTATTGTGTTGATACGTATTAAATTAATATATTTAAAAAGTCGATTACGCGTATTCTAAAAGTTAAAGTCTACTTACCTTACTAGCTTCTTCTTCCATCACTATAGATTCTTCTGTGTCTTGCTTCTCTTTTTCTTTTTCTTTTTCTTTCTTCTTCTTCTTCTTCTTTTCTTTTTTCTCTTTCTTTTTATCTTTCGGTGACGACGTTTCCAGATCTGTTATTTGTTCTTTTTTTACATCTGTTACATCTGTTACATCTGTTGTAGTTTCCTCTCGCTTTCTTTTTCTAGAGTCACTAATTTGGTCGCCATTTGGCTCAAGCTAAATTTAATTAAATGTCTTATAAGTTTTATAATCTCTTTTATATAACAAATCTGCTCAAAAAAAAGACACTAAAAAATTATTATAAAACAATTGACTTGCCTTAACTTCTGTTGTTGTCTTTGTTGTAGTAGAAGAATCGCAATTTTGTAACCACTCAGCTGGCGTGTTCTCGTTTGGTTTTCCATATTTATCCAATTTCCCTTCAATTATCATACGTTTTTTTGCCAATGCTTTAGGTCCTAAGCCCCACTTTCTCGGATATGAATCTCTCTCCATGATTACTCTTTTGGTCTTTGCTGCTACTCCATGATCGCAAGCAGCTATGGTGGATGAAGTCATCAAAGCTATAGCTAAAATACATGTTAATTACATAAATTGTTTGCGAGTTATAGAGAAAGTGTTTTAAATAACAAAAATAAGTTGATATGAATATTTTTCCGTGCAAATTTACTCTATAAATATATTTACCAAGTGCCACAGCTTCACCCTTAGTAGTTACGATTACAATCTCCTGATTTAATTCTATTCCTTGGTCATACATTAAAATACCCGGCAACATTATTTTTGCTCCGTAACAAATAGCATTAACCTAACGCACACAAATTTATAAATTTTGTTACATAAATATATATATCTCCTATTATCTTTTATCAATACAATAAAATATAACAAAAATACGTACAGCACTGTCTTTCAAGATAATTCTCTTGTGGTTTATTAGTAGTGCTTCGAGTGGTTTAATAACTCTTCTCAAATACGATTCATCTCCGTGATTATCGTACAGCCATTGGGCATCAATTATATCATGCATGGTAACCATATTATCATCTTCAGATTGAACTCCGGAACGACTTCTGCGGAGTTCCTGCATGTGACAACCAGTACCCAAAAAGAGTCCCAGATGAACACACATCGTTCTGATGTACGAGCCAGCTTCGCAGCTAACGCGGAATATTCCCATATTGCGTTCTTCATCGTAATCAAGGAGCTTACTGTCATAAACTGTTCTAACGCGAAGCTGTCTTTTGACTGCCGATATTAAGGGCGGTCGTTGGAACAGAGCACCGCGCAATTTCTCCAACGCTTGCTTTACCTAAGATAATCACATATTATACACCTATGGTATATCTACAATATTATTTCAAGTTTTAAAAACATTTAACAACATACTTTCTGTACACTTTCTGGCGCCGAGTGCAGTTTGAATACAGCAATGTATTCTTTTCCAGCGGATTGTTGTGACTTTGCTAATCTGGTTGCTCTATCTATGCAGACTATCAAGCATCCTGATACTTTAGGATCTAATGTGCCAGAGTGACCAGTTTTCTGCACTCTTAAAATTTTCTTTATCCAAGCTACTACTTCATGCGATGATGGATTGCACGGTTTGTCTAAATTAATACAACCTGATTTTATGTATTCTGATAATTCACGATTAAGTGGGGTTGAACCACTTGTGCATGGTGTAAAATGTTTTGTACGTGTTAACATTTTATCAAAATTCTGCAATAAAATAATTTTATTTTATTAATTATCAAATAATTATTGCTATATATCTTGTGTTACATATAGGAAAAATTTATAAGAGCAAAAAACACAGACCTTGAATAGTAAAGGCCAGTCTTTACATTCAAGCTTTACTTCCTCATTGGAAGGCTGAAGTTCACACTTCATCTTCTTTTGAAGATCACCAAGTGAATCCTTCTTTTTACTTGTGTCTGCAACTAAGATAATATGAGTACAACTTAATCTATATCTTTTTAAGAGCTCTCGACCTGTTCATACCGGTTGACAAAAGTGCAAAGTATAATCCAATCTAACCTATTTAACCTATAAATTTTATGCCCGCTCAACAGCTACAGAAAACAAAACCCATTGTTGAAATTAAATGTTACAGCAACTTTAATATACGAAAGATTTTGAATCTATCATTTTTTTAAATATTTCAAACAGTACTATCACTGTAATAACTGTAAAACTAAGCACACACGTGTTCACCTCCTTCAACATTAAAGCTAAGATTTAACACGTACAATGTTGCGTTATGCAACCTAAAAAAATTTGTAATGCATTTAATACTTACCATCTGTCATCTTGACAAATTTTTAATTAAAAACACGTCAAAAACACAACGCGCTTATCAACACGTGGAAACACTCTCAAACGCTAAAAAGCACCAAAACCTTAGAACGTATATACTGGAAGGAGCATAGCCATGGTGTAAGAAATAAGATAAACCGCTTCGAGGATGCGCAGTCGTCCAAGAAAATAGCGGCAATGGCGGATAGAGGAACCAATCAAATTTTGATTCAAAATTATATGATGTTTTATATATAGGCTGTGTTCCAAAATTCACTGCCAACGCTAAAGATCTATAGTTTATGTCACATATATTATACAATTTTAACACTAGCAGCGTGCTGGCAGCAATTCTGGAACACAGCTATAGGTGCTTTTCTGCTAAACACTGTGCACTGTGTAACACAACGTCCATTAGTGTGAGAAAGAGCATATCAGTGTGTCTCACACATAGACGTATAATATATAGGCTGTGTTCCAAATTTACTGCCAGCACGCTGCCAGTGCTAAAATTGTATAATATATGTGACTTAAACTATAGATCCTTAGCGCTGGCAGTGAATTTTGAAACACAGCCATAGACTGCGCGTTTGGCTGAAAAGATGTCTTCAACGTTGAGAGAGACAACATACTTTGAATAGTAAGGGTCTCCGCACAAACTCTTCCTTAACGCGTTACGTTACGTTAAGTTGGCTATGAACTTAGATTTGTACGTAAACTTGAACGTCATTCAACGCACATTCACCAGCTCGACCAATCATAGCCATTCCGTTTTCTTTCCTTCGCTTTTTCTATGGTTACGATTGGTCGAGCTGGTTCCGCACATTCCGTTCCGCTATAGATTTCAGGTCAATGGGACATCGCCCTAAGCGTTCACTGATCTGCTCAGTCTGCTGAACGTGGCCAGTATCACCTGTGTACAGACGGCGTCAAAAATTCGCGGAGTTGCCGCGGGGATCGGAGGGCCAGCGGAGCGGTTGCTCATAGCGCCAGCGAGCGCCGTACGAACTAAATAGTAGCAATCGGATGTCCACAACTACGTCGTGTCGATAATGTAACTGTTCTTCCTTCCTATTTTCTTCTCAAAACGTAAAAGTATTCCCCATTGCCACTGTAAACGCACGCCGTGACTCCACGCCGTGACTCCACGTGTGCCTTCGCGTGCGATTGCACGTTTTGCTATCGGGGTTAGCCTGCTATTGAGAATAAGCATACAGAAGTTATTAAACTAAAATTAATTTAACTACTTTTAACAAACGGTTCTAAAGTTAACAGCAACACTGACGAATCTCATGATTCTTCACTTCATCTTGCTGTTATAAACGGTGACATAGAAATTGTTAAGATGCTTCTAGACAGATGTGCTAACGTTAATGCTCCAACTAGGTATGGCACATCTCTACTTTACGATGCGATTGAAAATAAGGAAATAGAAATGGCTGAATTACTATTAAATCGTGGAGCTAACGTTAATGCCAGTGATGAGTCAGGTATAACTTTATATTGCAGCTGAGAAAAGATATTTACAGATTGATGAACATCTTTTAGAACATTAAGTTTAATTGGAGAGGTAATTCTACATATATCTTTTCCTTTTCAGGTGTTACACCACTGTGTCTTGCTGTTAAAAAAGGACATGTAGATGTTGTTAAGATGCTCATAGACAGAGGTGCTAACGTTAATACTAAAACTCGGGATGGCACAACTCCGCTTCACTATGCGATTAAATATAAGAATAGGAAAATTGCTGAATTACTATTAAATCATAGAGCTAACGTTAATGCCAGTGATAAGTCAGGTATAACTTTATATTGCAGCTGAGAAAAGATATTTACAGATTGATGAACATCTTTTAGAACATTAAGTTTAATTGGAGAGTTAATTCTACATACATCTTTTCCTTTTCAGGTGTTACACCAATGTGTCTTGCTGTTGAAAGAAGATATGTAGATGGTATTAAGATGTTCATGGACAGAGGTGTTAACGTTGAAACTTTGTTTGGCACATATTCGCTTCATGATGCGATTGTAAATAAGGAAATAGAAATTGCTGAATTACTATTAAATCGTGGAGCTAACGTTAATGCCAGTAATAGATACGGTATACCTTTATATAGCAGCTGAGAAAAGATATTTACAGATTCATAAACATCTTTTAGAACATTAAGTTTAATTGGAGAGTTAATTCTACATACATCTTTTCCTTTTCAGGTGTTACACCACTGTGTCTTGCTGTTAAAGGAGGACATGTAGATGTTGTTAAGATGCTCATGGACAGAGGTGCTAACGTTTTTGCTAAAACTTTGGATGGCTCAACTCTACTTCACTATGCGAAGAATATGAAAATTGCTGAATTACTATTAAATCATGGAGCTAACGTTAATGCCAGTAATAAATACGGTATACCTTTATATTGCAGCTGAGAAAAGATATTTACAGATTCATAAACATCTTTTAAAACATGGAGTTTTATGTTAATGTGACATATATCTCTTTCTTTACGCCAGGGTTTACACCACTGAGTTTTGCTGTTGAAACAAGTCCTGTAGAAGTTGTTGCGATGTTGTTAGACAGAGGTGCTAACATTAATGTTATATCATATAAGGATTATTATGACTCTTCTAGTCGCATCTATCGTGGAGAAATTGCTGAGTGTCTTAAACAGCATATAGTTAAGTTAAAAGCTGCAAATTTATTCGTGAGTGAACAATTATTATCAATGAGCAGCAATTATGAAATAAGAGATTTACAGGATAAATGTGAAAGAGAAGTAGCATTCATGAAGAATGAGAAAATTAGTAATACTAGCATATCATTTTACGATATCTTGATAAAAGATACAAATCTAGAAGCAATATACATGAAAAATGAAAATGTAGTGCAGGTTTTAAGATCAGACGAGTATAAAACAAAATTTCCAATATACTTTAGCATGATAAAAAATCAGTTCAGAAATGGTATGAAAAGGAAAGAGTTGCTCGAACAAGGCATTAAAATTTTCTATTTTTTCTGTAACTTTCCTGAGCTACCACTTGAGTGTATTGAACAAATATTTAGTTATCTAAGAGATGATGACATAAGAATTTTAATAGATAATTGTAAGTCTGTTAGTGTCAGTACTTAATACTGATATTAATAATAGAAATTACTTCAAATACATCTAAAGTGCTATGTGTGTAAGTTAAGGAAGAACAAACTACTTTAAACATGAAATAACAGCTATAAAAACTTAAAGATTATTGCTGTATTTTAAATACAGATTACTATCTTATTTTGAAATTATTTTTTTTTTTTAAGATTTTATCTTATCCTACTTTTTTGAAAGTTGTTTTATACGTTTACATTCTCTTGGACGTGTTTTTTTTTTTATGGTGGATCCAAGGAAAACTAGGCTGTTTTATATCTTCCACTTTTTCTTTGTATCAGATTTTATAACATTTGTATAACGCAAAATTTATATACATTAATCCGATGATACTTTTTTATTGAACAGAGTGTAACACGTGTAATTGCTTTTATTAATTTAAAAAATAAAATTAGAGTGAAAAGCTTTGAATTAATCTTTGTTTTTATCACAAATATATGTATGTATTTTCTTTATATACAAGATGTCCGACAATTACTTTAACATCTCTCGTAGGCAGATAGAAGGAGTAAAACTGAGTATATATATATTATATAAGGATCCGTTGTTTCGCATTCGGCAATTTTGTATAAACAGAAGCATTGAAATCCTATAATTAAACTCTACCGGTTCCGGCATAAGTTAACAGTTATTGCCCGCATAAACCAAGCTTTACCCATAAAGAGCCGTCTACAATGGAGAGTTGTAGGCCGTAATAGTAAGAAATTGACCAATCACAGACAAAGTACAGAAGAATAATCGATTGTGATTTGTCAATTTCTTACTGTTACGGTCTAAAACTCTCCATTGTAAACGACCCTTAAAATGTAAATGGGTGCGTTCAGACAACTCAACAGTTGCACACCGGTTGATAGATAATCACTTCTGATTGGATCATACTTCTGGATCCGTTGTAGATTTTGTAGAATAGTCCTATCATAAGTGATGATCTTTCAACCGTTGAGTTTTCTGAACGTAACCAATGTCGTAATAATTGCTATCTAGCGCCGCCTAGCGGCTTGGCGTCATTAAGGGTCGTCTACAATGAAGAGTTTTAGACTGTAACAGTAAGAAACTGACAAATCACAATCGATTATTCTTCTGTACTTTGCCTGTGATTGGTCAATTTCTTACTATTACGGCCCACAACTCTCCATTGTAGACGGCTCTTAATATATAGACCGCGAATTTTTGACGCGTCTGTACGATACGCCTTCTTTACGCGTATTGTATCAAAATGATATGCGTATCAAGCACATTTATAATGATGTAAACACTAAAATTATACATTGAAAAACAAATTTTATTTGATTAGCGCACCAAAAAGATATACGGTGTAAACTAGGCCAATGTATTTTTTTTGTTCTTTTTTAAAAACCAAGCGTACTCACTATAGTGAAAAGTAGTAGGACCTTTCCACATTTTACTTTTCGTTTCACTTTAATTCCTAATTAATCAACTCACATTATAGTTTTACTTTGCCCCGAAGTTTTACTTTAAAAAATCTAATAAATTATATAGTAGTTTATTTATCGATTTGTTTATCACAAATAAAGGAATTGCGCGTCATCAAGTTATGGATCAGCTGTTAGCAGCATAGTTATCAGCTGATAGGTAGCGTCTGGTAGTGTTATATTGCGGGATGTGTTGCGCATGTGCGAAATAAAAGAAAAATGATAGCAAAGAATAATTTATAAGCGAGAGAGAAACACATTCTAAGCGAACAAACGATAAGCAGAACTGGATTGCTGGATTCATTGTTGCAGGAAAAAAAAACAAAAAAGTATATTTATGTTAAAATTTACATTTGTGTTCTATTTCATGTTTACACGTCAAACTAAATAAGATACTAACATATCATTCTCTCCACTCCCAACTAATAATAATTCATTTATTAAGTTGCCGGAAGAAGAGCAAAAAATGCTGATTTATATTTTATGTGCAAAGCATTTTACTTCGAAAATCGATCGTACACCGATCTCGAACAATTGTGCGAAATGATAAAACGTATCTTTCGTAACAGTTTTGTCCGACATCCATGAAAGTTTATTAATATAGGTAGCACGCAGGCAAAAGTTATTTTGGGCAAATGCTTGCTTGTGGTAACCTTATAAAACACAACATAAATCCTACTGATTTTAACATTGACCGTCACCCTTGGATCTAGCGCTTTGAAATACTCACTCTAACTAATCTTGTTTAAAACATGGATCCAGATGATTTAGAGATGGCAAACGAAATCAAAAGCAAAGTCATATTGCACTGGAACTGTCGAGACTTGGTGGAATTTCCGGAAGTGATAAGATTGCACGGTAGTCACATCAGGGAAATATATCTCAAATGGAACAAGCTCACTACTTTGCCATCCTGGATCATGGAACTGTTTAATGTGACCAACTTATACATGTACGGCAATCTGATTAAACAACTGCCTGTGGAACTCGGCAAGATGACCCAGTTAACAGTACTGGATTTAAGTGACAATAAATTGGAGCAGATACCTTCCTGTATCGGTAATTTGAGCAATCTAAAATCTCTCTACCTAAATGATAACTTCATAGAAAGATTGCCATTTGGTAAGTGTGATTGCTAGATGTGTTCCGTTGCGAGAATTAAAGGATTTATTGATTTAAAAGACAAATAATAACAGAAATGAGTCAACTGAGTAATCTGGAAATATTGTCCGTCTCGGACAATCAGATTGTTGCACTGCCGGAATGGACTGGCTCTCTACCAAAGCTGAAAGAATTATATGCAGATCATAATCGGTTAAAAGAACTACCCAACAGATTGACAACAGCCTCCGAACTTGCCATGATCTCTGTATGTTTCAACAGGTTATTATTTTACTCACATTATTGCAGTTTTTACAAAATAAGCACTTTATCTCTTTACATCGAGGTTGTCGTAAATTTGCACAATTTGTATATGCATATACATATTAAAATTAAAGAATATAAGGTTTTTTAAAGTTTTGTACGAATATTTGCATAGGTTGAAGTATTTGCCACTGAATGGTTTCTCCTCGTCTCCTTGCATTCGATTTCATGCAAATAAATATTTGAATTACATGTCATATCCTCTTCTATTTCAACTGCTTTCGCAACTTCGAATAACGTGTGGGTAAGCTCTCTTAGAAATGTTAAGCAAGAGAGAAATAAAGTGTCTACAAATGGAAAAAAAAAAAATCTCGAACACACTGTTTTACTTTGAGATATGTGTGTATAAAGTAGATTTACAATCTATATGTATGTATACAATCACAGATGTTTCAAGACGCATTATGACGCCAGTGTGATAAACACAAATATAAAGTTGTACGTAGAAACGAAAATCTTATACGAAATGAACAACGTTATAATGAACGACGTTATAATTGAATTGCCGCGACAGCTTCTAAAGATTCACGAGATCCACGAGAATGCAATCTGTTCTCTGTGGGAATTAGCATTGAGAAAAGTTTATACTGACAGGTAATAGAAGAAGTTTCGATAAAAATAGGAATCGTTCCTTTTTCTGCACACATAGTTTCACACAAATGTATTTTAGATATAAGCACACGCTCGATGTTTCTTCCACAAAAGTAACAATATTCTACAGACCGCTTTTTAAGAGCACTAAACTCGACTTCACATTATCCTCTACGAACTACACTTTGTACAATTTATTAACGAACGGACCCACCAGTATCTGCGTAAATTCTCAGTGTCAGCAGCCTATATTTACAGAAGCGTGGATTATCATCGGTATCAATTGTTACGCAGACTCCATTATAACGACAGCTCTATGTTGCAGTAAAAGGTAACGTATATAAAATAATCGTAGTACCTGAGTATTTCAGTTTATATGAGTTTTCTTTAACTTTGCAGTTGTGCTAATGCATTTGCTACACACTCGAATACAACAATTAAGCTTCATTGGCACACCATCAATTGATGTATATGTAAACTCTCTTTTCATTAGATATCTAATATATTTCTGTACATATGTAAAAACTGTTAGGAAAATAAAATCATTGTTGCGCATACGATTGAAGTGTTTCGATGACAAATCTAATTTGTTTGTGATTATAAAAATTCATCCCGCGGAGCAGAACCGGCTATTTTATTTACTTAATGCCCGATAGAAATTCAAATTCCATAATATAACACAGACACGAGAAATTATATTGATGTAAAATATTACACAAATACACTATTAAATATAGCTTTGTTTAGGTTTCATTAGTCAAGACTAGCCTCATTGAATACTATCTTTTTATTATTAAAATATATACGTTATTATTCATTTTTTAATGCAAATGTATATTCCCTCTTTCTCGGTGCAATATATAAAATTTCAATGTTTACTTGCACACATTTTTTTTCTACATAAAATTAAATTACAAAAAATATTTTAGTTTAAATTTTTTTTTGAGGGATGACTATCGTTTACTCAGCGATCAGAAGATCTAATGCTTTATCACGATCGAAATTACACTTTACTAAAGTCTCTGAAGCTTCATCTTCGGGAAATCCTAAATCTTTTAATGTACGTAAATTTTCGTAGTACAGTTTTGCTTTGTATTGATCATGTTGCGTGAGCATAAGCGCTTTCTCGGCATAATCACCTGGAATACCACTTTCCTCTAAAGATTGGACGGCCAATAAAAATTCTACGATCTTCTTTTCATGTACCCGACCTAATTTCAAGACCGCACGTGTTGCTCTACTTATGGAAAATCCCATATCACCTAACTGCATGACCAACTTTCGATCATCTTCCGTCATGCCCGATAACAAGTCCACTGGCGACTTTGCGTGATTCGGTGATGTTGCTTCACGCTTTGGAGTTGCACACGTATCGCTATCTGGACTTTCTAAATCAGGCCACGGCTTCCAATTCTGTCGGTAAAACAAATCGTTTTAATTGGAATCACGGTCTGTCTAAGATTATCGTAAAGAAAAATTCTATTACCTCCATAACAGGCCGTTCTAGTTCCTTTTGAAGTTCTTGCATTATTACTGAAACACTGCGGTGGTTCTCAACATCGGTATGTGTATCTGTATCAGTTTGACTGTCCACTTGATTTTTCATCTCATCAACTTTTTCTTCCTTATGAATTTCTGTAATTTCGTCCATTGTTAATTCATTTATAATATTCTCCAATTTTCCTGCTGGTATCCATTGTGAAGTAGGTTGTAAGACCTACAGGCAAAAACTTAACATGATTATCACATTTCTATAATTATGCATACTATATGTATAGAAGTAAAATATGTGGCAATTTATTATTAACCTGTGCCAATTCTTCCATATCGTTGATGGTTTTCAATTCCATATTGTCAAAAGGACTGCTTGTGTCGTTATCAAAATCAGCAAAATCCAGACCTCCATTGATCTTCATATGATCCTGAAGATCATGAAGATCATTGGAAGGTGACAAAGGTTGCGGTTTGAGTATTGTTGTCTCCGGAGCAGGTGCTGTACTAATAGGTAGTTGTTTCATACAATCAGGCGAGAGAGATGGAGGTGACGGAGGGCTCTCTTCCTTCTCTTTTCTCCTTTTCTCTTCTAAGCGAGCTTGACGTGCCTTGTTGCTGGACTGTCTAGCCTTACGCCACTCGTACATCTGATCACAATGTAAGTATTCACTAAGTCAAGAATTAAGTCAGTTCAAACAACAAGTCATATAAAATCATTTTTATGCTCACATGTTCGAAATAAATTTTAGTTTATAGTGTTTTGTTAGTTCAACAAATTGCGGCTTACCTTCTCGAGTACCGATTTCTCCAGACTGAAATCGTACATCATCTTCGACACGTCAGGCAAACGATTGTTGTACGCCGCGGGTAGACCGATCTTCCTCGGTGGTTTGTAGGCCTCTGCGATTTTGACGTGAACCCCATCCATGTACGACGCGACCAAATCGCATTGCGCCGATATAGAAGTACGAGCCATTCTACATGCAAAACAACACTGGGAAATAAACGCGCGCGATTCTGCGCTACAAGTTCTTCACTTTACTCATCGAGTCTCGTGATGTAACCTAGCTTACATCGCAATAAATCTCTCTCGATTGCGCGTGACGCACGCCACCGATACATCTCGTGCGCGTTAATCGCGATTTAATTGAACAAGGTAATCGTATTTTGCTGCAGTTTGACACTCATGAGACGTATATCTTCCCGAGAGTTCACACGGCGCTCGAGAACAGGTTTTATTTGACAGCTCGAATACTCGCTATAGCCATATTGAATGTTCTCCAATGCTTCAAAAAAAACAAAAAAAAAAAAAAAAAAAGGTTTTGATCTCCGTTAAACGAGGTTTGAATCTCCGCTAAATAGAATTTTTACACACCATGTATATTGATTATTGAATAAAAAATAGAACACTTCTGTGATCACTTCTAATGTACATTGCAGAAAGGATCTTGAAAAACAAATTTCCGAGATACTCGAAAATAAGTACAAGAAATAGTGAATCTTAATTTTGTTCTGTATTTCGTCATATTTTATCTTATTAGTCATTGTTACAGTTTTATATTTAAAAATACTTGTTTAAAAAAGTAATTTCACTTTTTTTAATTACTGCGCGCAACAGTAATTACATAAACGTATTCGCATAAAAGATAGGCAAGTAATATATTTTTGTACTGTGGATGTATCACAGATATACGTACGTATATGTGAAAATTATGTCAACAATAATAAATTATCTCTTTTGTTTCCAACTACGGAACGCGTTCCTAAAAACTATGTACATTTTAATTTATCTAACAGCACGACTCAGTTTTCGATTAAAATCTATCGTAATAGAGAAAGCAGCAAGCCTCTTTCGTTGGTTTGCGTTTTCCTTTCTAATATAATTTTGGAATTAACGTCAGTTGCGTCTACTATCTGTTGTCGCTTGGCTTGAAGAGCTTTCATATAAGCGAGGAAACACGTCCACACTAAACTGCACACACTGACATATACAACGCGATTTTGTTCTGGGACTAGAGTGAAGTTGATCGTTTGTAGAATCGGCCATACGCAAATAGCGACCTGAGAAAACAAAATCTTATATTAATTACTTGCTTTATTTCTACTTTTAATAAGTACACATCTTATCTTATGTACGATATACCTTATATGTTGGCCAGAATTTAATTTTGACCTCTTCAATACATTCCGAAACTGGCTTTAATTCAAGAAGACTCATGCCAAAAAAGAAAGAACACATAGCTGCGGGAGTGTACGTCACTTGTTCAACCAAAGCCTGTAAAAATTAATTGTTTCATTTATTATTATAATAGTAATTCAATATTATTTTCATATCATTTAATGTTCTTCTTTTTGCACAAAAATATTCTTCAAAGAATTTAAATATCAAACCTGAATATAGCGTCTAAGTTTTTTTCTCATAAAATATGCACACCTTAGTGATAGCAGACTTTAAATTCGCTTTTGGCCAAAAGTAAGACGAACATTTTATCCAGCAATATAGAGTAGGTGCCACGTAAAAACCACCGTACAGACTGAACCGCAGAGCTTCAGTGAAATTGAACTCCTCTTTCCCCGTTATTTTCTGTTGCAACAGGCATCCGGTTGGCCATATAATCGAGTAAGATGCCATCCCTCGAACGATCGGATATTTCTGCGTGATTTCGCGAAATTTCACCAGTATCACGCGCATTCTCGGAGTCGCTGTATCACAAACAAATGTATACATCTTTTTTTTAAATCATTGTCATATAAAAATAAATATACTATAGTTGCTTATATAGCTTCAAATTAATTTTTCTCTATCTTCATACTTTTTTTTGTTTAAAAATTCTTCTGTCGCTATATGACGCGCGTGTTTCGTAATTTCTCAATGCATTGCGTCACACACGTGGTTTTTCCTTTAATGCACAAATTAATCAATTACCTGTTTAACGTTATCGGAAGTTATAGGAGCGCAACGCTCGACGGAAGATACACCCGCACTGTGACAGGCTGCAGCGTTCCGTATGTACACATGTGCTGTCGGTACATTTGGAAAGAGCTCGCTGTGACGCGACGACGTTGACTAACATCTCGCGTCGCCTGAACACGCGCGTCCGTCGTCGACGGTGATGACGAAATCGTTCGAATCCATTCTTATCTGTCCTTGGTACGCGTCATCAAAGTAAGCAATAAAAAAGCATTTTTCTACTGAATTGATTGCGTAGCGCAGCTGTATACGCATCTTTCCAGGTAAAGCAGAGCGCGATAAAAGTCGATAATCTTGCTACGATTGCGCGACTAATTCTAAATATATTACAATTGGATTTAGGAATGATGTAACGTAATCTGCGCGTAATGACACGAAGATCGTAACTTGCACTTGTGTCTGTGTACGTATGTATATATATAGTATATAATATTCAAGCAACAAGAAATGCAAGATATGTGAATTCTCTTTACAAATTGACTGTTCACGCGTGTTTACGCAATAAGATACATATACTGTACATAAGATAGATACAGGCATCAGTAATAAAGACGTTACACATATATAATTACAATAAAATATTTAAAAATGCAGAATTATTTGCATGATTGTGTACATAATATACATTCATTATCCTCTATGAATGTCGCGATATACATGGAACACTTTACGGGAACCTGTACATAAAAGTTTTACAATGCCAACAGTTGAGAAAAAACAAAGCTTACTTTATGACATGCTATAATATACATTTCTCTCTTCGATGTTTTTTACATTATACAGTTTCAAATTACAATATAATCCTCATAAAGCAAGCTTTTTTGTAATAATGTAAATTACAGTATGTGTGTGTGTGTGTGTATGTGCGCACACGCGCGCAATGTTACAAATGTGATCTTTACAAATATATGTAACAAACATTCTTAAACAAATGTTACCACGTTATTCATCATATTGTACAATCGGTCAGAATTGTACAAGGCTGTTCTCACAATTGTTTTGCATCAGCTTTTCATACTTTAATAAAAAAATACCGCATATTTCCAATGATCGCGATCTGTAAATTTCTACATTTCTAAAATCATACGCATAAGTTCTGTCATTTCAACAATATTTTAAATTCTTAATTTTTGTTGTTGTTGGCACAGTTCATTTTATGAATCGGAATTCTAATAACACAACGCTCATTACGTCGTAATGTCAAATAGATCACAAATGCCCTCAGTGTCACTAAGATTGAACTGATAATCTTTCTCTCCCGGAGGTGGACTCAGTCTCATTAATGGACCATAAACTGCAAATATAAAATTTAACAGTAAATTTCTTTTTTCAAACAAAAAATATAAAATAATTGTTTTACTTACAATCGGAATAGAATTGTTCGAAAAATTCCAAATCTCTTTGGACACTATCTGTAATAAAATTTTTATTGCAATGTGAGTTTTTTCTTTCATATAATAAAAATAAATGTCTGCATATAATAAATACAAACTTCTTGAAAATAAACAAAAACGTAGATTCAAACTGCAAAATGAAATTTACCTGACGTGTTCACGTCACGAAGAAGTATCTTGGCTTCTACTAATTCTGGATCTTCCTCATCATCATCGTCAGTTAATACTGGATCCGCCTTGGTTTTTGGTGGTCTAAAGTAATGTCCAATGGAATTAATGTATTCTTATGTAATTGCGTATAACCTCAAGATACAAATATAATATACAAAGTTTGTGTACATTTTGTAACCAAATGAATAGTTTAAGCTTGAGAACTATTCATCCCCAATACAAAATAAATTAACAAATTACTATCTGCTCTATGCACAGATCAAGAATATTATGTTGCTATTCTTGACACGATACTAGAGCACAAGCAGAAACTCATTTTTGTACAAATGCAATAATTTACCTGCCAACTTTTCTTTTTGGTTTAACAATGACTTCTCCCTCCTTCTTTTCATCATCCTCATTTCCACGCTTCGTGCCTTTTGATTCTTCTTTCAATCTCATTTCTAATATTTTACTATCATAATTTTTAGCTAATTCGGGTTGAACCATATATACCTTAATTTCTCCTGAATTACTCTTCAAGAACATGTTGTAGCTTGTCGAATCATCCTGTACACCATTCTACACCACAAATACAAAATAAAAATACAAATATTTCAATAGTCACATTAAAGATTTTGTACAAATATTGTGTGTATTTCAAATACCTTTACATTATTTGATACTTTTAGTTCTGTGTTCGGAGGAGCTTGAATTCCTAGAACAAACTGATCCAGAAAGTTCTCTTTTACATCCTCATAGGTAATATAAGCATATTTTCTGTTTATTATATCATTTTGTATATTTTTTATGCTCTGCAAAATCCATTGAGTATGTGCATCTAATAATTGTTCGTGATCTTCCAATTTTCTGAGTTCCTCCCTTAGGTCTGTCACTTTCTCGCTGACTTCTTGAGTGTTGCAACCTGGCCCTGCACCTCTATGAATAAAAATTGTAAAATAACATTACAGAATGAAATAAACGTAAACATTATGATAATAATGATTAACAACTAAAGAACAGTTAGAGTTGTTAGATTGCTCCAAGCTTATGAAAACTTACTTCCATTGAATGCTGTTTTTGCTTTTCTTCTCTATGAGACCGATACCTTCAAGAACGTTCGTAATATCGTAAATGCGCCGTTTCTGTCGCACTTCTAAAAGATCCGCGGCCTGCAATGTGAGCGATAATATCTTATCAACTGTCGAAATATAAATGACGTTTCCTTTATAGGTTAGGGTAAGATTATGTGTTACAACGTTAAAACAATATGATTGTGTCAACTATGATCTGAAAGCCAAAACGAAGCTCTGCAAAGTGGACAAGATATCCACGAGTTTGAGAACCGATGGAGTGGACACCAATGATCCCCCGCGTGACCAAGCACTTCTTTCAAAATTCCCGCAACCCAGAATGGCGTGTACGCCCGCGATAACTTAACCTCGTTATTTAGGTTAACTTTTTGGGTCGTACCGCGAAGACGAATACTCACAGCTTTTAAATCCAATACACCGTCCTTTGCTTTCTGCAATAGAGAGACAAAGCGAGCGGTTAGTAATCCGAGGGACTTTTCAAATCGACTCTGCTGATTATCTGCCATTATCTCGAACGTTGTCAAAATTTTCAAAACTTGCTAGTCCCTTCGAAATTGCCGCAACACCACGGACGCCATCGTAGTTAACGCGCAACGGCCATTCAAATATAAGCGGGTTTCTATGTGCTGTCGGTAACACACAAGTTTTTTTTTCCAGCAATAAAGTTATAATTAAGAAAAAAAAATATATATCATAAATGCGCATATAATATACAAACTTGTTCCAATTTTATGAAAGTAATTTATTTGTAAATACAGAAAAAATTGTAGTAAAAAAGTAATATCCATTTAGTCTCTGTCTTTTGTACTAAATATATATTAAAATGTTTTTCATATGTATAAAAAAGTCAGAATTGTAGGAAAACGTGGCGCTTCTTTATACATGTAATAGTTATACACATATAATAGTCCTTTATAATAGTTCTTAATTATAAAAATCACGTGAATTATAATAATAAAAATTTTACAAATCTATAACATAATTTAAAAATATTTAAAGATGAATCTTGCAAAACCAAAAACGTTGCAAAGTATAAAAATTTATTTTCCAAAAAGCTTTCTCCACAAGAAAAACGTGTCGACTCTAAGTTTGATACTTCTTTAATGAAATTACATATAAATTTGTATTGTGAAGTTCGTTGAAAATTAATATAATTCACCAGAAATTGACTGAGTGAAGTGAGACAATGTCAATTGTCAACGTTATTGTTAAACATGTCAACGTGTATACTCAGATAACACGAGTAAATACATATACTTTATTTTAGCTTACTTAAAGTTTTTTTTTATCGATTGCACGACTAAAAGTAGAGTCGGTACGATTGGAGAAAACCTTTTGGAAAATATATTTTTATGTACCAACATCGGCTTTTTCAATTCTACAAAATTTTAATATTTTTAAATTTGGTTAGATGTTATAACCACTGAATTATATAAATTTATCAAGTTCATAATATTTCAGATTCTAGGGAAAGAGAAATTCGTTAGACGTAATTGGTTCTGGACTCTGACTAGAGCTAGCAGAACTAAGAGTCTCATCTTTAAGTTTTAAAGCCGATGAATCCTTGTCTTTAGGTTTTTCCTTTTCTTTATCCTTATTTTTATCTTTTTCTTTCTTGTCTTTATCTTTATGTTTATGATGACGATGCTTATGCTTATGTTTTTTCTTGTCCTTTTTCTTCTTTTTGCTCTAAAAACACAAAAACAATTTTGTCCCAAAAATCTTCTCTATGTTTTATATTCTCACAACATGTTAAACTTCACAAATAATTTTACACACACATATTCTTTATAATAAAAAAAAAAAGCTAAATCTTTACATACCTTATTGCTAGAATCAGTCTTGGATTTATGTTCGTCTAGTTCTTTTTTAAACATGCCTGGTTCAAAACCTACTGGACCAGGAGTTCCCATGATACCAGGAAGTGATGCGGAATTATCGCTGTAATATTCGGACTTCACTTTTCCTTCACTAGGTACAGGAATACCTCGTTCATCTTGCTACAAGTAACAATAAATTTTACTTATAATTTATAAAATAACAAAATAGAGAAGAGAAAAAAATTAAGGATTTCGTACATTGTTTACTTTTTGCCGTTTTACTTCTGGTCCATATTCCATTGAATTAGATGGACCCGGAGGATCTCTATTTGGAGATATTTTTCTCTTAGTTTGGACTGGAGGAGTCTCAATTTCGTCGATCGATTCGTGTCTTACGTGTTGCACTGGTGGAATCTTCACCTGCGAATGTGTGCATATCAGTTACTTATCAAGATACTAAATATTGTTTGTGAGTAATTGAAATTGTTTAAATTATATAACAACAAAGCGTACAGAAACGAGATTTACTTCATCCTCCGGACTTTGTGGACCGCTCTTTTTAGGTTTTGTGAGTCCCGCTAGTTCGGGGACAGGAAGACAAAATGGTGCTTTTGTACCGTACAAAGTATAATATAGGTCCACTAAATCGCAACGCAATTTTGCATCGTGCGATAACATGCCACTATAAAAAATCATATATTATTAAGTAAACAATAAATAAATATAAAATAACAAAACAATAGAAATTGGATGTTTTGTCCTACTTAATCAAGTTCCATATGCGGTCAACTAAGTCTGGTTTATCCAGACGATGCTTGTGAGCTTTTTCAAACGGTGGATTCTCTACCATCAGTCGTACAAGTCTGTGACGTATACCGGGATGCGGATCCATTTCCGCCATATCTAACAAGAAGTCTAAGTCTTCTGATTTACCATCCACACGAGTAAAGTCGACTAAAGCTTCTAAAGCTGCTATCCTGATATCTAAAACAATTAAAAATTAAAACTAACAATACGTAAACGGTCAATGAGAGCCTTACGCTGGATGTTCGTTGCAAAATAAATAAATAAATAAATAAATAAATAAATTATATATATATATATATATATATATATATTAAAATTTCCTTGTGTTTTACACGTGAATTTTAGATTGAAATTTCAATTCGTAAATTCATATAAGATGTTATATTTGCATCTCGCAACAAATATACATCTAGCGTAAGGCTCTCATTGACCGTTTACGTATTGTTAGTTTTAAACTTCTAGAGCCTAAAACATTTCATTAATTGTTATAAAAATTAAATGCGTAATTAAGGAGATATCAATAGATAAGAATCTAAATCGTTACCTATAAATTGACCGTATGCTGCAAACGCTCTAAACAGATGAGGGTTGCTTGGAAGATGACCAAATTTCTGCAGAATACGTATCACTTTGAGACAAGCTACACTGACGGTATATTTGTAGCAAGGTAACAATTTTTCTAAATTTAGATTTCTAGTAACTTCTTCCAGAATGGCCTTTGTGTCGATTGACAGAGAATCTGCTGTAATGGCAGTTCTATAATTAAAAAAATGCAAGTTAAGAAAACATCTGTATACTTTTATAATTACTTTGTTATCTGAAATTCACGACTTGAAATTCAAGCAACATACCCTTGTTGCAAGCTGACAACCGGCGTGACAGTTGCACCTAAAGCTTCTATTAGCGCAGCTCTGTAATAATTGTCCGAATATCTGTTCTTGCTGTTATCATTGTATTTAAAAAGATCCATCAAAAAAGCCAGGACTTCCGGTGGACAGATACCATGAGCATTACGTAATCCAGCCATTGCAACTGGTATGGTCTGTATACAAGTTTAAAAATTTAGAAAAAAAGATGTCAGTAAACAAATTTTATTGTTTTTTAAGATAAAGAGAAAACTTAAGTTTACTTTTTTATTTCATTTTTGTTTTTTTTATAAAAATAAAGAGGAAACTTGTGCATTTACCTTTTGCAGAAAATAATGTTGAAAATTCGAAAAGTTGTTTTGCTTAATAATCCGTCGACAGGACGCCGATCCGAATAATTTACGAAATATGGCTAACATTGCCGGTGGACCAGCCCATGTTGCCACCATTGCATTAGCCACCTGTACAAGAGAGTATATAAATTATATATAGTTATCTAGAAACATATTTGTATCGTCATCCTAATTTTGTAAATCTCGGACATAATTGTTTTAGCGATTCTTGAAAATAAGAAAATCTTATTAACTATTTAGTAGAAAAACTTCTAAAAAATAAAAATTATATCAAAATTATTATTGTTTCTTTAATATAGAATGTTGATTAAAGCCTCATGAATTTTTACAGAGTTTCTGCGACGTTTCAACCAATAAAAAAATCGCATCTGACATAAATGTCTGATCCAGGGTTTACAGAATACGTACATCAAAAAACGTTTACAGGATTAGAATTAAATATTGTTAAATGAAAACTAACCTTTGTCAAACAATGAGCGGCACGAAGTCTAACTTTATAATAGCAATGTTCGTTTTCGATTGTATCCGTTAGTGCCAATCGTGTTGCAGGTGTCGGATGATGATGCAGAGCCTCGATCGCTTCTAATTGCGCTGTGACGTCTCTCTCGTGTCTCAATTGATACTGCCACTGATAATCGGGCTGTTCAATTTGTACAGAGCGCATAATTGTCATTTCAGGGTCAAGTCTAATCCACAATACTGGAGAATCACTGTAAATAATATGTATATATATATAATATATATATATACACACACACATATATATGTACATACACACATACACATACATATATATACATAAAGATTTTAAGAATATCTGATAATAATGTAACTGCCACTGATTACATATATCGTATATAAATTTATAATCAATTCACATCTTACTCCATAGCTGACAGATCCATGTCAACTTCTTCGCCAGTGCAGAGTGGAATTTTCTTCTTTTTATTTCTCCGGCTTTTACTGTGACAAGTAATGTCCGCTCTTGCCATTGTACCTTCAATTTGCAATGTGTGCTTAAAGGTACCATCCAATTCTTGAATACTGACTAAGAGTGGACCTACATATTTTCTAATTCCTCTTATGTGTGTGGTATCTTGCCTTATTTCTAATTCCACTGTGTTTCTATAATGTATATTTTAAGTTTCATAAACAGTATATGATATAACAATCAACTCCTTCGTTATCACTATATCTTCCTCTAAACATCTTTCTAAGACCCAGCATCTTTTGCAGTTCAAAAAATTGTTATATATATATATATATATATATTAATAAAATTGTTTTTTAGTGGTTTTAAGTAATAGCAAGAGAGACATCTTAATTAGTCCCAGAAACTTTGTTTAAAAGGAAAGCGCGTGACGAAAGAGTTAAGAACTAAAACATCTCAAAATGATCAGAAGGTTACCTTTTTCTATTAAATACAAAACTTAAGCTAAATTTTGCGTGTCCTCCTGTTCTCACCCACTGATCTATAAATACTGACATGTCTTTTCCTGTTACTGTAAAAATAGCCTTAGCAAAAACATTCGTGCTAATTAACATGTGTGACCACAAGCCAGAATCGATCTTTTGTTGAGCAGCATTAGCTGCTAGAGACAACTGTTTATTAAATACCTACAAAAAGAATATAGAATTAACAAGTGTTCAACATATTACTGCATGTAGAAAATGAGGCAAGACATATTTACTTGAAGTAACAATTCTTGGCCAATTCTATGTTCCAACATCCTCATAATTAGATGTGCTTTTTTACGGAGTACTTCAATATACTTCGGTGACATTGTATGTAAATTTCTAATAGGAAAATAAAATCCAGGATCAGGAACTCGAGGAGGAGGTGCTGGTGTATTAGCTGCGATAGGCAATGGAGCTGGCGCTTGTGAAGGATCCAATATTATGCCACCAAATTGTTCCTCGTATTTTACGACTTCTTGTAACTCCTACACAAATATTGTTTTAATTAAAACACGTAATTAATCCAAAAATATATAAACTTTTCAACATATAAATATATTTACTGATTGAATCCATTCTCTATATTCGTTATTGCCAAAACATTTTTTAGCGTATAATCCTGTGAGATACGTAGAAATACCCTTGGGCAACCATGTGTCCGACCAATTTTGCATAGATATAAAACAACCAAAAAATTGTTCCGCGACCGCTTGTGCCATTGCTTTTTTAGTAATATACACTTGATCAATAATTGCGGTAGAATGTAGTAAATTTGTACTGTAAATAAACAAATCTTTATAAACAAGTACAAAAGAAACTTTGATTGCAAAATGTGTGCAAAGAAATTATCCTTACTTCAAAATACTCATTGTGGCATAAGCATTGACGTCTTCATCTATTTCGTCAACGAAAACCTGTTTGTAGCACGAATATGGATATCGATTTGACAAAGTTTCTTCGTAAAATTCGAATGCTTCATGCATATATTTTGCGGATACTTTCAACGATGGTAAAAGCTGAGGCAGGCAAAAATGAGTCACTTCGTGCATGTAAGGATCCACAAAAATTTCGAACGGTCTATAAAAAGCAACTTTCATGTTATATCATAAAATAGATAAAATAATTTATAATATATATAATGTATATTTATAATATACATTAAAAAATAGATTTTATATATATATATATTTATTTATTTATATATGTATATATAATCTATTATATGTATATGTTATAAAATACATTTTTGTTAATCATTCTATTTTAGTTTATTCTATTTAATATAAATTTTACCCGACTGCAAGTGCAATATTTGGAGCGCAAGCAGGAGTATTGAGCACATAGTGAAAAGTTTTTCTGCGCATGTCAGGTGTATATACTACTTCAATCAAGTCTCCACATGAGACCGCAGTCATTGAATCATCAACTGTAAATTCCAATTTCCAAGTACATGGTTCAGCAAAGCTATCGATACATGGAAACCATAATCTAGATGAATTTTCATAACTGTATGTATACATATGTGCTCCTTTCTATAAACAAATAAATAAATTGTTTACACTAATCAGGAAACATATTTTCAACAAACTTTGATTGATGCTATAAGCTTACCTCGACTAAACTTCCTTCAGAAGGAACAACAAAGTGTACACCTCCCTGTGGCTGTTCTAAAGAAAACTCAATGCTAATACGCAGCGCACGGCCTTCTGCAACTAGATGCGCTGCATCCGGTGGAATTTGTACTACTAATTCTCCAGCATTATTGTCAGGATCAACTTTTTGTGCAGCTGCTAGATGCATGTTTGAAAAAAATTCCAAAGAACGTCTAGATAAAAAAATTTAGGAAATGTTATAAATTCTATTTTTGAATGTTTCTAATATAAAATAATGTTTTATTAAATATTGTTAAATATTGTTTACTTACTGCTTGCTATCTCCCTGACAGATGTCAAGAAAAGGATCAAAATATTGAAAAGGAGCTTCATAAGTATCATTTAAGCATACTCTGTATATTCTGCATTGTTTTGCATTAACTTTTATTGATCTGAGAGTGTCTCTAAGAGGAATAATAGTCAATTCCACAAAACCAATAATACTTTTTCGTTGAAAGCTTATTCCTGTTAAGCTTAATATTTGGTGAGCTGTAAAATATCAAACTATTTATTATACATAAAACTAATTTATAAGGCAAGTTAAAAAAAAAAAAAAATAAGCACAAATAAAAAAGTTGAAAAATGAAAGAGCGATTTCTTTAAACATAAAAGATACTTAAATTAACTTAAAAATCTAAATAATTTTTATTTTATTCAATAAATTTTATTATTGTTCACTGGAATCACAAAATATCGAACAACAAAAGTCATTCAGCAGAGAAAATAATAACAGGCCAATCTCTTGAACAAAATTTAAGGCAGTTTAGCTACTGTATATATTTTGTGTCAGTTCAAACAATACATGTTATTTGAATAAAAAAATGTAAATATTACAAATATAAATATTTGAATAGTAATACTCAATTGGTGTTTGATAAATTGACACAAGATTAGTTTTATATAAATTATATGAACAATATAAGACTAATCAGACCAATCAGGAAAAATTAGCTAACCAATTACCTAAGTTTTTCTAACTCTAATTACACAATTAGAAACTGCAACAAATAACAATTTCTAAGCATTAAAATATATTGGGTGCAGCTACATACACAAATGACACTGTGTAATACAATATACATTGTACAATCTAGTGCTTTCCAACTACAAATCAAATTAACATAATTGTACGCAACTAAAATGCTGTGTTCAACTGTGTCATTGTTTTGTGTCACTCCATGAATATCAACATTGTTACATTTCTTTATTTTAACATTATTAAATCATTTATTTATTTATTTAATTGATTAATAAAGCTTATTAATTTTGTCAATAATATAAAATTGTAATATATTTGATTCACATTTTCAAAAAACAAATATATATTAAAAAATATATTAATTTTGTTATTTTTATTAATTTCACAAAAACAATTTATTAATTTTAACAATTTACTTTACTATATATAAATTATATACCATAATTTGATCAGTATTTTATAAATCTTTTTTATATAACTGAAACAAACTAAGTCATAAGAAAACCTTTGATTAAAAAATACTACCTTTTACAAAAAAAGTATTTTTTGGTAATTTATTATTATTATAAATCGTTGACATACTTATTCATCCCATGCATGGAAAACCTAATGATAAGTTTTATAAAGTGATTTTCTTACGCTCTGACAATGAAAAAAAATCTATATAAATACTAAAAAAAGTTAAATGCTAAACATTTAAATACTGTTCCAGCTACAAGTTGACACTGTGTAATACTTGTCACAAACTATATGACTGTTACGTTGCTGAAAAGCACTCAGTATATGTCAACAATTTATAATAACAATCTCAAAGCACCAGAAAATATTTTTGATGTAAAAGTTAGTATTTCTTACCAAATGTTTCTTTTATGATTTATTAACTTATTTCAGATATATAAGACTGATAAAAATCAAAGTATGTAAAGTTGTTAAAATTAATAAGTTGTTAAAAAATTAAATATATCTCCTATAATACACTATTTTGTTTAGAATGAACTAAGTACTGTATGTTTACAATTTTATATTAAACTTTATTAATCAATTAAATAAGCAAATGATATAATTAAATAACTAGTGATACAATAATTAAATTAATATAAAAAAATATTGGTATCCATAGAGATTACAAAATGGTGATACAGTCAAACACATTTTAGCTGTGTACGATTGTGTTGACTTGTGTTGTAAGTAGGAAAGCATTGAGTTGTACATTGTACATTGTGTTAAAGTAAAAATATGTAATAAAAAAGTTCTTGTTAAATACACAACTTGAAATACTGTGCCAAAAAACTCAAAGAATAGAAAAGTAGAAACACATTTAACATACTATAAAACCTTTTAAATACACAAAGCAGTTATTTCTTTTCTTTTTGTACTTTGCACCAGTTTTTAATTTAAAAATATACTATAAAAATACTTATAATTTATAAGGGCGGCTGTTATCTCCCGTTTTTTCTTTCTTCATTTTTCCTGTTTCTTTTATATACTCAGGACTTTTTACACATCAGGTAAATAATTACACATCAGCATACACTAAAACCAGAGTAAAAATGGCGAATCATATCAACACAAAGCACGATACAACGCAACTACCATACCAACGATTACATAACTACTACACAGTCACAGCAGAGAGAAACCTGAGAGCGGCCATCCTATTGTAATTTTTTACGACGGTTTCAGCCGCTGGTTTTAGCCGTATTTCCACAAAAGTGGAACTCAAAGGCCGTTCTACATTAAACGCAAGT